>NW_027280960.1:0-83945 GCF_046629955.1 Centroberyx affinis
TTCACCAGCACAGCCCAGCATGCTGCTACTAACAATGGACAGGTGGTTAACACACACACACACACACACACACACACACACACACACACACACACACACACACACACACACACCATATACACCAGCTTCCAGAGTCCATATTAGAGCCTTCATATGACATCCCCTACCAACACACACACACACACACACACACACAAATACACACACATGTTTTACTATACATGTAAGGACTTTCATTGAATACATTCATTCCCTAACCACTAATCATTACCTTAAAGGTTAAATGTGTAATATCTCTGCTTTACTGAATAATATGACAAGTAAATATCAGCAGACGTTCTTGAATGGTAGTGTTTTTGTTGTTGTTTGAAGACCCTCCTACCACGCCAAGGTCTGTTCAAAAAAAATCTGGCAATGTGTTGTTCTTAATTATCGGCCAAAAATATAATCCTCCAAACAGCTGGAAGGTCACCCTAACCTAAAACAAATTCTAATTCTGTTCTTAAAGGCGGTCTATGTGAGATTTTCACTTTAAAGGAATAGTTCGTCCAAAAATGACTTGAATTCTGTCATTATTCACTCACCCCCATGCCAGCTGAAACACAGGTTTCTCTGTTCATATAACACACAGGAGATTGTATGACGTATACCTATACCTGTACTATTCAGAAGACTTGGATTATGCACAAGTTTTATGGTCGTTTTTTTGCTATTTTTGGAACTCTGAAGAACTGGTCCCCACTGACTTCAGTTGTTTTGGAGAAGGCTGCTATGGAGTTGTGCTGCAGCCTCCCTGTGTGTTATATGGACAAACTTCACCTGTGTTTCAACTGGCATGAGGGGGAGGAGATGATGACAGAGTTTTCATTTTTGGGTGAACTGTTCATATTCAGCTCAATGTATTTTTATGGGTCATAAAAAAGCTCCTCCCCTAAAGCTGAAGCCCTCCAACCCTTCTGTTTTTGTATGTATGCATTCTGTTGTTTTTGTTAGTTTGACTGGTGTGCCTGGGTACCCAATACCCCCTGCACCATGAGACAACCCCCACCCACAGATAAGGATGCCATTACCATGGAGATGATCATGGCCACCCTTCCTGATGTCAGCCAATCCTGTGTGGAGATGGCCATCACATGGCATCTGGGGCGACCACAGCCAGATGCAGTAAGTCCAGCTTGGTCTGGTTTGTTATTACGCATCAAAATGACTTGGACAAGGTTGGACTCGTACTACTACTTGGTACTTCTTAAACATTTTAATGAGCTTACACCCATGATGATCAGTTTACAGGAAACTTTTATTTTTTATTGATCCCTGTGGGGAAATTGGGTCATTGCAGCAGCAAGTAACAGGATACAGCAAATACAAATTGAATATAAACAGAAAACTAAAATATAAACAATAATAATAAAATGGGGTTATATATACATATGCATGCAACAACAACATGTTAAGTAGAAAGTATGAATGAGAAGTATGGGGAAAAGTATGGTTTACAGTATTATTAGGGTGTGTAAATTGGTAGCAATATAACATATTGAGACAAAGAAGAGTGCAGAGTGCAATTACAATATGAAAATATACAAAAATATTAAATATATGGGTAATAGTTTACAATACTAACTTATGAGTTATTAGTTAATGCTTAATAAGCATTAACTAACCTTAATAAGCATTAACTAACCCTTAATTAACAGTTAACTAATGTGTCTGGTAATCATTTACTAATGGTGTTCATGTTAACTAAGATATTAATTTATACATTATTTAATAGTCATCTTTATAAACTATTAAATAATGTATAAATTAATACCTTAGTTAACATGAACACCATTAGTAAATTACACATTAGTTAACTGTTAATTAAGGGTTAGTTAATGCTTATTAATCATTAACTAACTCTTAAGTTAGTGACCCATATTGTAAAGTGTTACCAATATATCTATATATAAATATACTGTATGTAACTAATATTATGATATAAAAATATCAATATGTATACAGTATGAAATATGTGGAACCATTTAAAAAAATATCCGTACATATGCAGTGTAACAATGAGAGGAATATGGGAATCTGATTAAAATGAGATTAAACTTTATTGATCCCTGTGGGAAAATTGGGTCACTGCAGCAGCAAATAATAATAGTTGTAATTTATGTACTTTGTATTTTCTTTTTATTACTTATCTTTTAATTATATTACTCTCTTTTTAATTACTATTTTATGTACTTTGTACTTTCTTTTAATTATATATGGATGTTCCTTTTTGCTTTTATGTATGTAAAGCACACTGGATTACCCCAGTGTACGAAATGTGCTATATAAATAAACTTGCTATTGCTATTGCTATTGCTATTGCTATAGGACACAGCATGGAAAAAGACAAATAGAATAATATACTGTAGCTGCAAGCGGCGCACTCTGAAAAGACAGACAGACAGCTCCTTGTCCTTTTCAACATGTCTCCAACCTCCTTCTGTGTTTTTCCCTTCCTGATTTCCTCCTGCCCAGGTTCCTTTGGGCCAATACACAGAGCAGTACTTCACAGAGGGGCGGGCCCAGGAAGTGATTGACAGATTCAGAACGGAGCTGAAGGAGATCGAGGAGCACATCCGAAGTGAGAACGAAGGAGTCGAGCTGCCGTACCTTTTCCTCCTGCCCAGCCGCGTAGAAAACAGCATCACTATATAGAAAGTCAGGGGAAAGCTGATCTGAGACCAGTTTACCACCAAGGCAGAGAGAAATATATATGGTGGTGACCTGAGAAATCATCCTGATCACTTCTTTATATCATCGATTCAAGCTGCTGAAAAATTTTGTAGCCTCCAACATGCCAATGAAATTTTCTTTGTACAACCTAAAATATTGTTCCCTATGCAACAGCTGATATGTCGATCATTATTTAGCAATGTTAGCTAGCTGGTTAGCATAGAACATTAGCCACTGTAAATTCAACTTTACTTCCAATTTAAATATTTAGATTAGATTTTGATTTAGACAAGAGCCCCTCAATCTCTAGCTGGCATAAAATATTAATGGAACATTCTGATTTCTTGACATGCCTTTTGCACTCAAAAAATATTTCTGCAATATTGTCCAGAGCAGAAGATAAATTGATAAGATGATGTTGTATTAATTTTCCATATGTGACTCCTACAATTATACATTTTGGTTTTCATGTCATTTCATCTTGTTTCATTCTCATTTTTTTTTTTAATCCTATTTGTTTATATACATTTTTGCTTGTAACATGCACTTGTGTGTTTGGTAAAGTGTAAAGCTTAAAGTCAATAAACATATCTATATATGTTTAAAAAAAAAAAAAAAAAAGTAATGTATAGAGTATATTCCACCATATTGACGTTATGTCAGATAACTATCTCAGAAACCCTGAGTTTGAGAAATCTTGACTGAGTTTTGGACTTGGAACAATATAATATAATATTCTAGGTTTTCAGTTTGGAACAAGGAGGAGAAATTAAAGCGTTCATTAAAACATACAGCATCATTTATTTTTCGATTTATTGGATTGTCATTTTGTCACTCTCAAATTAGTTGACAAAGCAACTAACATAAGGAATTAAATTGGACTTTTATGTGTATTTCCAAACTGTAAAATGTTCATGTTTGTAGTTTTGGCAAAGATAAGATAAGATAAGATAAGATGAGATAAGATAAGATAAGATAAGATAAGATAAGATAAGATAAGATAAGATAAAATGAGATAAGATAAGATAAGATAAGGTAGCCCCTTGGGGAAATTCGGGTGCCACAGCAGAACAGTACCAGGGAAAAATAAGTACAGAAGATAATTAAGAGAAGAGGTAATAAGATAAAAAATAAAGGTAATGTACATAATATAAAACTATAGAGACAGTGCAAAAATGCAAATAAATGCAAACAATAATAATAATAATAATGATAATAATAATAAATGCATATATATATATGCACTGTATATATACATAATCATGCCATAACCATAACCATAACCTTAACCCAAACCTTAGCCAAACCTTAGCTAACCCTAAATTTGTGGCGGATTTCACTTTGTTTCGGGGGAATGTAATTCATTTCATGGTGGAGAAACGTTATTTTCCGATAACACGTCCACAGAATGTAAATTGCTGTTTTAGAGTTTGTGTTCATTTCATTTCACGTCTTTGTGTGAGATCATGTTGCATCTGTGGCTTAGTGAGATGATGCGTTAAACACACACAATTTGAATGGATAGAACGGTCTTTCCACTGTGTTCTATGGTATTTTGGCTGGCACACAAACAAAATGGCGTCTACGGTTGGTTTCTATGGTGACAACGGAAGTTTGTGTCACACCGGCTGCCACACAGCGTGAGTGGGTTAGCTTTGTAATGTTACAAGACGAACGTTAAATGAATAAATTGTGATGACTTACCAACAGTAATATAGAGAGATTAAACCCAATCTGTCCAAAAATCCTTGAGTAGGTCCTAGAGCTGGGTATCGGTACTCGATATCTTTAAGGTATCGACCGAACCTGACGGAGTTGGCAGCTCAGCGAGCCGAGATGCCACCAAAACGTAAAAAAAAAAAGGTATCGAATGAAGTACTCTATTGGTATCGATATCACTTTAAGGGTGCTGGTATTGGTAGAGAGAGACGGAGATAGCACAACGCCAGTTTTCCACTGCTCGGTCCTCGCTGCGAATTGCCGTAAGTCGGTTCATACGGAAGCTAGGCCAACGGTACCAAGGAGGTTTTATGTAGGAACGGTACACATAAAAATGGCCGCCGCTCCAACCATCCAGGAGCGTTGATGAGAATGGGAAAGACCCGTTCTATCCATTCAAATTCTGTGGCACAAAGTCAAAAGTTGATCAGTGTATAGAAATGGATCTAAATCGATCTCTAATGCGCCTGATGTGCACATCACAGACCAGCAGAGTGCACAGACAGCAGACCAGCAGCACTGAACTCAATCCAGCAGAGTCTCCGGCTGGAAAACAAAAGTGAAACTTAACATTCCACAATCTGCTCCAAACACACCTGGGAAACACACGCCTTCTGCTGCCTGTACAGGATCTGTGCTTGTTTGACTTGTGTTGACAAAGTTTCAGTCAAGGTTTCAGAGATTAATATCCATTAGAAATCTCTTTATACCAAAATCCAGAAGGCCAACATTGGTAACGGCAATATGTTACACGTCCTCCCTTATCAAAATCACGTGAAAAAAGCACATGTGAATTCACAGCACGTGCTTTTTGGACACTTGTTGGTCCACTTGTTGGTAACATGAAATTTCTCATTTCCCCTGTGAACTGTCTGCATGTGAAATTTAGTTTTTACATGTGAAATATTGTCACATGTAATAACAATAATAAAAAATGTTCACATGGAGAAAAAAAAACACTTTTAGCCTATGAATTAAAATTTTCACATCAGAAGTAAAACCTGTCATATAGGATGTGATAATACAACATGAGAAAAATTGTTCACATGTGAAAACCAACGTGTCCAAAAACCACATGTGCTTTGAATTCACATGTGGGTTTCCACATGACTTTTTTGTTGGGGCTGTAAAAAATATATATATCTAGGCTATTTTTTAAATATTTTTTAAGTAATGGTTAACCATGGACAATGGATAACTGTCAAATTATTTTTTTCACTTCATATTTTCGAGGTAAAAAAACAACTACCTGGAAGTAATCAGATTATTCTACTGATCTTCAGTAAATCAGATGGTTACTTGTATTACTTGCATTATCATTTTAAATGGGTAATGAGTAATCTGAATTACATTTTGAAATTGCCCCACCAACTGTGGTTGTTGGTTGATCTGTTGAAATATCAATATGCATACAATACAATAATACAACACGCATATGTAGAAATCCATACAGGATTTTTGTAAATACAGAACATAAATACAGTATATTTAGTGAGAGAAACTGTTCACAGTATTGCAATTTGTATGTGTAATTGTGCCGTCTATATTGCAGAGAGCTGATATATGGAAAGTCATATAGATTGTGCCATTTATCATTTGTATAACATTTTTTATTGACTAAAAAGACACTCAGACACAAAGATCTTAACCAGGATTCCTTGAGGCACTGTACAGACAAACAGAAGAATATAAAGACAGAACTGAACTTGGATCTGATGACAGACAGAATCTAAACAGGCACTGCTGATAACAGTAATTAGCAATACAGTTCTCTTATTCTACATTAGGCGGTCCATTGGAGGTCTAAGAGAAAGAACAAGTATCCACCAATTTTACATTAATAAGAATAGAAATGTTTTGACAAGATTTTTTTTTTTTTTTTTTTTTTAAATCAGGTATGGCATTTGTGATCAAGAGGTAGAATTAATTTAATCTTAAATATATTAACATACAGGACCAATCATATACTCTCAGGCTGCATCCAGATAAACCTTGACCAATCCCCTCCCTGAAGTTTCTGCTTAGAAATAAAAAAAAAAAAATCAATCAGCATGGAAAAGGAGATGACCAGGTTGGATTTTCTAGACCATCCAAACGCAGCCTCCCTCGTTGCTGGGAGCTCCTCAGGAGTCACTAGTGCACCAGGTACTCCTATGGAAATAGGCCGACAACATGGATATGGATATAAAATTAGTTACATCAAAACTCTACCAATATTTGTTTTAATTCATTCTTTGCCAGGTTGATAAAATAGATTATTGAAAATCTGTGAAAAATATGACTGTACCCCAATTATGCTACGTCTGAACCGCAGGCCCTCATAATCAATTTGGGATTGCTGCTCATATCTGAAAAAGTCCCATTTTCTACACTTTCCAGAGTTTTATTTTATGTCCTGAGGTCCATTCAAAGCTGTGTGTGTGATGTCATGAACCAAAAACACTCTCAATCCATTTCTCCACGTTCATTTTCCAGCATCTCTCTGAGCCTTACCAAGAACAGGCCGTTTCTGTCGCCGTGTCTTTAAGGCTCATTAATATTAACGACCCCTCCGTTCCCGATCGGCTAACCGTTTCAATGAAGTGAAACGTGAGACGCCGCGGCCCGGCGGCTACAGGTAGGGAAAACTCTCCGGTAATAAACAATGACAACCGCTCAACCGCTTTGAAAAAAACACTTTGTTAGTCTATTATTTCTTACAGAAATGATAATGAGCAAACCTTTGTGATGTCACAAAGTTACGGAAGTCCAAACGGCTCGTTTAGAGGCTCGCTGCACTAATATGGATTGTGTGGATTTAGTTGCTGACCGTGCGTTTTGATACTTTCACCATGTTTAGATAGACCATCCAACTGCTTTATCATCACAGAGGAGAGGGGAATCCTGTTTTCCACAATATGGGACCTTTAAGTAAGCCACTTATAGTGGTGTGCATCTATGTGTTGGGTTTGGTGTATGTCATCTTTTTTGAGGTTGTCCAGTATTGTGACGGATAAGAGTCCTCTTTCCGTTTAGAGTGGCAGAAAACCCAAAACAGAGCAATGCCTGAGCCTCCTTCAGCCTACTGAAGAGGTCCCCGGTCTTCAGTGGTCCCAGTCTGAACACAGTTTATTACCTTGTCTTAATGTCCATCCAGTTAATTTAACTTTAGCCAAGGACTGGGCCAAAAGCGGCTCCCCGTGGCAGTGGTGGAAAGTAACTAAGTACATTTACTCAAGTACTTGAGTAAATGCAAGTAACTAAGTAATTTTGAGATACTTGTACTTTACTTGAGTATTTCCATTTGATGCTACTTTATACTTCCACTCCACTACATTTCAGAGGGAAATATTGTACTTTCTGCTCCACTGCATTTATTTGACAGCTTTAGTTACTTTTCAGATGGAGATTTGACACAATGGATAATATAACAAGCTTTTAAAATACAACACATTGTTAAAGATGAAACCAGTGGTTTCCAACCTTTTTGGCTTTTGACGTCTTACAAAAAGCAGTGTGTAGTCGGGTCACATTTCAGATGTCTATGAGTTGTTAACAGCTCCACCAAATAGTGATTTTTCCCTCTAAACCTCACATGGTTTCATTTTAATAAATGTTCAAATGATCCAATATTTCAGCAAAAATCAAAGATTAGAGAAAAAGTCCAAAAACTGAAAACAGATTTGTGTATCAGAACTTTGTTTTTTCTTCTTTCCTCTCCCATTAATCATCTCACGACCCCTCAGATTTATCCGGTGATACTTTGGAGGGGCCCGACCCCTAGGTTGGGAACCACTGGACTAAACTAGCTAACTGTATATAAAGTAGTTCAAACTAGCTCCACCTCCAGCAGCTACAACAGTAACATGCTGCTTACACACTGATGCTTCAGTATTAATAATCTAATGATGTCATATATAATAAAATATCAGTCAGAGGGACCAAACCACTACTTTTACTTTAATACTTTAACTACATTTTGCTGCTAATACTTATGTACTTTTACTTAAGTAGGATTTTTCATGCAGGACTTTTACTTGTAATGGAGAATTTTTACATTGCTGGTACTTTTGGTACCAGCAATTGGTACTTTTACTGAAGTAAAGGATCAGAGTACTTCTTCCACTGCTGCCCTGTGGTAGGTCTGGCTACTTGTCTAGTATCGACCGTACTGACCGAGGCTTTTTCGACTACAAGTGAGCGTCTGTTTTCAGCTGTTACTGAAAAGTGCTTCAGGCTGCGGTGAGAATCGATAGTGAATGGTCTTGCTCCAATTTTCTATCTCTAAATTAAGGCGGAATCAGCACAATGTCACTCTAGAATCTTGCTCCCACAACTAACTACAAATCAGTGAAATCAGCTGGTGGTAGGGCTGGACGATAATTCAATATTATGGTTTATCGTCTTTCAGTGGGATTATATTGTGATGATATGGTGATTTTGGGATATCGAGACGCACAATTCTGCTGTCTGACCTGATGAGAACAAGCTCATTTTATTTAGAAACTCAGACAAAATGAAGTATGGTAGGAATATTATGTGAAAATTTCAGTTTTGTGTGACATCACACCAAACATTCGGTTCAATATGATGAACATTGATTTGATTATTTAACGTGATTTTGCTTATGTGAGCCATATTGTCATATATATCGATATCGAAAAAAATCTTTATGATTATTGTGATTTTGATTTCAACCATATCATCCAGCCCTAGCTGGTGTAATATTTGGTTGGAGTGAAAACCTGCACACTCTTGGGTCAAAATGGCACATGGATGAATAGGGTTGCAAAATTCCGGGAATTTTCAAAGTTGGAAACTTTCCATGGGAATTAACGGGAATTTATGGGAATTAACGGGAATTTATGGGAATAAACGGGAATAAACCAGGAATTTACTAAATTGAAGGTATGCTCTTAATAGGAAACTTAAATATAGTTGGGGAAAATATATTTTAGCATAATCCTGACTAAAACAACCAGATATCATGCAAGTACAGTTGAATATCTATGCTATTCCTCAATCACATGCACATAGCACACTGCTTACTGCAGGGCTGTTGAGACCACGCCCCCTACATGCAACTCAACATTCATGTTTTTGTTCTTCAATGAAAGAATTGATTGTTCAATATAATATTTAACTTGATAAAGTTCTACTTACAAATAAATCTGTTTTAATTGTATTATTTTGGATGGATGTCTGCTTATAACAAAACAAATATTTATGCTTGGATATGATACCTTTCCATTAAATTACCCTCAATTCCCAGTTAATTCCCATAAATTCCCATAAATTCCCATAAATTCCCATAATTCCCATGGAAAGTTTCCAATTTGGAATATTTCCAAAATTCCCCAGCTTAACTTCCCATGGAAATTTACCGGAAACGTTCTGGAAATTTACCGGAAATTTTCCACCCCTTTGCAACCCTATGGGTGAATAACACCGCTAAATAGGACAGGAGGTTTAACCAAGTGTCACAACTACAAGAGCAATCCTGTGAAACTGCGCCTAGAACAGCCAAGACACTCAGTCCAAATGAATGTAATCACCTTCCGCTTGTTGAGTTTGACTTGGCAGAAGGAGAAGGCTCCCACCAGAACGTAGATACCGGCTGCTATGAAACAGTTGTAGCCGACCTTGTTGTAGAGGTTGTAGATGCTCTGGGGAGGGTTCTTACTGAAGGGGAGAGAGGTCAGAGGTGTTACCAGATCACTTACTGAACAGTTTGCAAAGACAAAAAGGTTCACATCATATACAACACTGAGCAACATATAAAACAAGCTAACAATATTCAGTAATCAGACTGTTCTCCCTATTAAAGGTGCCATGTGTAGCATTTTACAAGGGTCAAAAATCTGGAAGAGGACACTGGGAAATGTTGTTTAATCTGGAGAAACACTACAACTAAAAAACACTTTGTGTGAGATTGAGGCTACCAATCGTCTCGACTATGGTTTCATTTGTTTACAGTATTAATACCCAGGTATCACAATTAATTTGACAGTGATATATTGATGGTTAAAATGATACACATAGCACCTTTAAATATATGGTGTGTGTGTGTGTGTGTGGGAGAGGGAGATGGAGGATTGGAGAGAGACGGTCAGATGAGGAAGAAAAAAAAAGAAAAATGTTAATAGAGGAATAAGACAAGGTGAATGTTCACAGTGAGCGGCAGTGATGAAGGACTCAGGATGGGCACATTAATAGGGGAACATAAGTAATGATAAGAAAAACTTCCCTCCAACCCTTACAAATGTTGCAGGTTTTTGGTTTCGCTCCTCTTACTTGGATTAGGGCTGAACAATTAATCAAAATTTTATCGAAATCGCAATATGGCCGACTGCAATTTTCAAGTCGCAGGAGGCGCAATATTTGTTAAAGGTGAAATGTGTCAAAATACCATTTTAAAGTAAATATTGTGGTGCTGCAGAGATGTCCTGGCCTACACATCATATTCTACAGACTTAAGAAAACATCTTTGTTTGGTACAGATCCCCGCAAAAATCACACCATAATCATTTTAATACGTTTTTCAATGAAAATTAGAATAATGATGTAAAAATTATCATTCCCTCTAATATCGCAAATCATATCGCAATTGCAATATCAGTCAAAATAATCGCAATTAGATATTTTTTCACAATCGTTCAGCCCTAACCTGGATCCAGAACATTTCCAAACTGCCTGGCGAACGAAACTGAATAAAGAACCGAATAGGCCCTTTTCACGTCGTCATGGTAACAGCTTCCATGCTGAGAAACCGGTGCGTTACAACTTCCTGTGGCAAGTTTCTTTGTGCGACTTATTGACAAACCAATCCAACAAAAACAACAAAATTGTAACGTTACTAGCACTAGATACATAATGTAACAAATTAAACATGTTGGACAGGTTATGAAGCGATTTAGTGAAGGCCATAGCTGGCAACAGGAAGTTCTAACGCACCGAATGTGAAAGCCTATATGCAGCAATTTGAATCTGCCATTTAAAGTCATTTCCAGAGAAAATGAGACTAGAGCAGTGGTTCTCAACGTGGGGTCCGGGGACCACCAGGGGTCCTTGAGGGGGTTCCAGGGGGGTCCCCAGCAAATTGATGAATCGTTAAACTTCACCATTATTTCATTTACAAGAAGTTAACACAATTAGAGAATGTAGAAGAATGATTATTTTGATTAGTTTTACTGTTTTCTCTCTACCTACAATACAGATAGTCATGGAATTCTAGACAAAATCATATGGAACAACAGAAATATTCTCACATTTGGGTTCAAGAGACAAAATCTCATCAAATGGGGGTCTGTGGCCCAAATGTGGACTAAATTCGGGGTCCTTGATATGAAAAAGGTTGAGTATCACTGGACTAGAGGATGTTAAGTGATACTTGCATGATGCATATTCTGAATGTTTCTTCCCCTGCTATTTCAACACATTTCAGTCGTCCAGGCGTTTCATTAGTTTGAACAGCGAGAACACGTCTGGAACACTGAGGTCACACTGAGCCGGGAGAAAGCAGTCAGGATTCAACAGCGATGTCCTATTTCCCTCTAACCCTCCCCCCATACTGTCCTCCCCTCTGTGTGTGTGTGTGTGTGTGTGTGTGTGTGTGTGTCATGTGAGGCTGACATGTCTGAAGCTACTGTTCCACTGTGAGTCAAATGTGTGTGTGTCTTTCTGCAGAGCGACAGAAAACAGATATCGGTCAGTAGGATGCTCGTGAAACATCTACTGCACACTGCGTTGTCTTTTGAACTTCCTGTTTCCCAAAATAGTCCAAACCCTGAGGGAGAGGCCAGGTCAAGACCCTCATTCCTGGATTTAAAGATTTTTGGTTGCTGTTCTAGATCAGGTTTGGTGATAGTTGCTGGGCAATAAAGACTGTGAGGAACCTGAGGCCCACAGTGAGAGCCACAGTTGTTTTGGAATATGCTTTGTGAATAATGCTAATTTTAAATATTGTTATTTCAGTATGTCTAACTGGATGGTGAATGTACTTCAGATTAAACTGTTTGAAATTACAATGCACAGTATTGACTGACAGTGAGATTCTATGTGATTCCATTCTATGTGATGTGTTTCCATGTGATCACAACACCACAATGGTTAGTAATTAGGTTCACCTGGCAATCTACCTGTCCTGTGACAGATGAACAATTAAATCAAGTGAATGATATATTTCTGAGTGTGACCCTCTCTTCACAAAATGGTTTTATGGATCTAGGACAACGCACCAGGTGGTCAGAGCGCAGTGGCTTCCCTGCAAACAGAACTAGGCCATATCACTCATTGTCCTTCACAACAAATATATGTATTTATTTAGTATTTTATTAAACAGGGACAATGGGTAATTACATCTGTTCATCTTTTTCATCTGTAGTTCAACAGGTGAAGGGAATGCAACCAAGGTTCACGTTAAAAACGTCAAACAGGCAACACTCATTTTCAAAAATACAAATCTAAACAAAATAAAGCCCCAGCTGGAAGGCTCAGGCCCAAACTGACACAATTTGTCAAATGTTGAAAGATTACAATTTTTCCATAGTATCACTTATATGCATCCATCTTTGTGATAACATTAACCCTTTAGCTAGCCCTTCTGTTCTGTGAAACAGTTGTGGTCAGAGCTCTGGGTAAACATCTACACACAACCAACCTAACCCTAACCACTTAGAAAAATTTTCGAACATTTTTTGAATGTGAGTCTATGGCGGCTACCTGTATCTCGGGAACGGAAGGTCGGATCGACTCGGAACAAACTTCCGTCTGATGGTTTTCGGGGACGCTGAACACGCCAGTCTTGGTCCCGAGTCTCTACGACCTTCCGTTCCCGAGATACAGAACTGGTTAAAGTGAATGGTAGCTAATAACACAGAATATAATGGTGCCAGTCACAGCATTGAGCCATCGCTGATCTGATCCAGAGGTTGCTCCTCACACTCAGATGCAACCTCTGGATCATAAGTCACAATCAAGCCAAACGACATGTCTCAATCTGTGGTTAATATAGGCTGTTACCAAATTTTAACATTGACCCAAATCAGTGCAAGTATCATTGTAACTGTGTTTTTGCTTGTCCTCATACTGTCGTTAAGATGGATGTCTAAATGATTCATATTCTATCCCGAGGGAAACTTTCATTTCAAATGTCAACCCTTCACTCAATGAGGCAGCTTCACTAAAAAATTAAGGCAGCCAGTTTCATTTTAAAGGAATAGTTCACCCAAAAATGAAAATCCTGTCATCATCTCCTCCCCCTCATGCCAAATGAAACACAGGTGAAATTTGTTAGTCCATATAACACACAGGGAGGCTGCAGCACAACTTGGTAGCAGCCTTCTCCAAAACAACTGAAGTCAATGGGGACCTGTTCTTTAGAGTTATTTTTTTTTTGTTTTGTCTTTGGTTTTTGTTTGTTTCTTTTGTTTTTTATATATGCACTTTATCTTGGTTCTGGAGTGGTGACACCTTGTCTGTAAACAAATAAAATAAATAAATAAATAAATGAATAAATAAAAATAGCATATATAGGGTGCATCCCAAGTCTCTTATTTGATATTTCCTCGCTCCTCGCTTGAACCGGAAGTCGTTCTGTTCCGTCATTTTGAAGGTCGTCCCAAAGCTCTTATTTCTGCTCCGAGGAGCGAGGAGCGAGGAGGGAGGAGGGATCTCTGAGGAGCTGAGCGAGGAGACACGAGAGCAGCCTTCCCGGAAGACTTTCAGCTGAACGCCATGACGTCAATTCTCCGCCCCTACATCTGGCAAATTTGAACGAGATGGTGGAGAAACAGTACGAGTGTAAATGCCCGTTATTTTATGCTTTTTGATATATAATGTTAATGAAAGAACATTGGAAACCTAAATTACGTTTATTTCATCCACAACCCGTTTTGTCTGCAGAAACGGACGACGCTTCACATGACGCTTCAGAGGAAAGGACGTCTCATTTCTCTAAAAACATATTTCCTTGTTTCCTCTCTCCTCGCATGGTTTCCTTGCGTCTCTCCATGCGTCCTCGGTGGGAGGGACTAAGACGCAAGGAAAAGACGCAAGTGAGGGAAACATGGATCCAATTTAAGAGACTTGGGATGCACCCATAGCGATCAGACTGAAGGTCCAACAAATTGTGGGAAGAGAATTTTCCCTCTGGGAGGCGCTATGAAGTTGTAAGAACAACCAAGAATGCGTACAAAACATTGCTCACATGTTTTGATATTGTTGGCTATGTCTATGTTTTCTTATGTGTTGTATTGTATTGTAATTTATTTATTGTATTGTGTCACATTTTAACCAACCTGTGAAGCCAATAACGTTCTATTCTATTCTAACTTTGCACTGAAAAAGCCAGCAGGTCCGTAATGTGTGACTGCAGAAGTTCTTCTTATATCACTGCTGTTTAAACAACTTTAAAAAGCGTTTTTTTTATTTTTACGTTTTGGACAATAATCTTTCTGTCCATCCACCTGTGCATCTACTCATAGAGCAAGCAACTGTAGGCCTTATTAAATCTCATGACAACTTTCATACTTTTTGATTTGTGAAATATTTTTCCATTGATATTATTTACTTCCATCGTACCTCGGCGTGCTCCAGTGACAAATAGTTGGAGAGTGAATGAGTTCTATTTCACTGTAGTGCTCATGAGCGTGAAAAGGTGCTTATATATTCTCATAAAATGAACATCACTGTGTTTTATCATTGACTTAACCACTATGTTACGAAGGAAGGGTTGTTTTTTTTAAATTATTATTTATTCTTTTTTATTGTATCCGTAGAAATTCTATGTGGGACCAGGGGTGGGGGAAAAAAAAGTAAAAAAAAAAAAAAAGAGTCCTTAAAATGTACATTGTATTTCATTGTACCTGTTAAATGAATAAATACATTTATGAAAAAAAAAGTGAACATCACTGTGTCCAAGGTAGTCTTATTGCAGAGGATAGAGACACTTGGTCACATTAGAGTCTAATAATAGCATTAATAGTATGGGCAATTAATCATAATGTCTTAGGTTTCTGATCTTTGGACAAATTAGCACATTGTGCTTGGACCCCATCAATTGGCGTTTGCAGCTATATTGAAATTGGGCAAGTGCACACTTCATATGACATGGACTATTATTTGGATTGTAAACTACAAGAGCGTTGCATCAGAACTGGATTTTGAAATGTGCACAGTGTTCACGGCAGGACTCGAGATAGAAGGCAGGTGTCAGATTGTAAAAAACTATCTAGAGCAGTGGGTCTCAACGTGGGGTCCGGAGACCACCAGGGGTCCTGGAGGGAGTTCCAGGGGGTCCCCAGCAAATTGATGAATTGTTAAACTTCACCATTATGTAACTGACAAGGAGTTAAAACAATTAGAGAATGAAGAAGAATGACTGTTTTGGTCAGAGTTTCTCTGTTATCTCTCTACCTACAATACAGACAGTCATGGAGTTCTGGACAAATTTTCAGATTTGGGTCTGAGACACAAAATGTCATCAAATGGGGGTCCGTGGCCCCAATGTGGACTAAATTAGGGGTCCTTGATATGAAAAAGGTTGAGAATCACTGATCTAGAATCAGCAGGGTTACTTGGCTATTGATAGAGCAGCTTGACTACAGACCTGAATATGAGCCGTTAGCTCTGGCTGGTCATGGTTAGTTAACTCCTAACCTGAGAGGCTAACAGTAACCGACAGCTCTCATCTCCACACAAAAGTATTCATAAAACTTAGCCATAGATTCATAAAACTTAGCCATATATCCATAATCTGTCATTTTGTTTGCCTTTAAATGAACAGCTATGTGAAAACGATGTGAGTATTTTGTCAGGATGCACCAATATGAAAATTGTTGGCCCATACAGATTACCAACACAATTTCCTTTACCCAGCTACCAAGTGATGTCGTGGAGTCCAGTATTTATTTTCAACAGCATTGATCCACATACAGTAAATGCCTAACCTTTTATGGTTGTAAAACTTGCCTATGAAAGCTCGTGTTGAGATGCGCATTTTTTCTCTCAGAACGACTTGAGAGATTGGATTGAGATTGGATTTGTATAATAAAATAAAGCACTTGATAATAATAAGAAGTGAGAGAGACCTAGCACAATTCATTCATACCCGATAATGAGGGACTGCAGAATTACTGTGCCATGTTATCTATCTTGGCATAATGGTAGTTATTAAAAAAATGTAAAACAGATCAATCATCTTACTTTTGTCTTATTTTCTGAAAGCTTTAAATTTTGGGCAGCTATGCCCACTGCTGTTAAAATAAAAGATAATTGCTCATGGCAAACCTAGTGATTAGCCTACATGCATACAGCTGAAGTTTTTGTTTTTACATCTGCAAGCAGCCAAACTCCCCTGTCATACTATATTGTGTGCATGAAATAATAAGTCAAACTAGGGCTGGGCGATATGGTTGAAATCAATATCACGATAATCATAAGGATTTTTCTCGATATCAATATATATCACGATATGGTTCATGTATGCAAAATCACGTTTTATAACCAAATTCATGTTCATCTCATTGAACCGAATGGTAATGTTAGGTGTGATGTCAAACAAAACAGAAATATTCAAATAATATTCCTACCATACCTCATTTTATCAGAGTTTTTAAGTAAAATTTGCTTGTCATCATCAGTTCAGACAGCAGAAATGTGTGTCAGGATATCAAAATATCTTCATATCATCACGATATGATTCCACTGAAAGACGATAAACGATAATATTGAATTATCACCCAGCCTTAAGTCAAACAAATGTTTTCATAAGTCAAGTTTTGCCTAAGATGTGCCGCTTGTTGAGCAGTGTGATAGACTAGCAGAGGTCAACTGTGTTTCTTGTGACATCTAGTGGCAGTAAAACAGAACTGCAGCTTACATATAGTCCAATGCAGATCTAATGGCCTGCCAGCTTATCATTGGCAAGATGAAGGATAAGAGAGGAACTCATAGACATTCAAAATGCCCTGATCAGTATAAAGCATCAATCCCTTTCCTTAATGTCACAGAATAACAGGCTGCACATTATGTACAAAAGGAAAATGGGAAATAGAAATTGACATCTAGGAGTAAATCTGTAAAAATGTTCATCGTATTACTCACTATGTGGAAATAGTATATATGGAAAGAATATCAGTGGAAGGTTATTCATAGATTGAATTGGAAAAGGAGGCTGTGCTTCAACAATGGGATTGTCAGTGGAGCGCTAAACCAAAGATCCAGAGCATGCTCCAAAAACTATGAAAAGGTAGCACATCTCAAATTTCCAAGTCGAGGAGGACAAAATACTAACATTTCACTTTTCGAAACAGAGCCTTCTTCAGAGCGTTTATTCATAGATTGTTTTTAACCCTTTGACAAAATAGTGACGATAAAGCCAGAAATAAGCTACTGCTGGAGAAGATGAAGAAGAAATTATGTATTCTTATAAATTATGTATTAAATATCTCTTTAAAAAAATCCCCCAAAGGTTCCAATACTAGGGTGATTTCTGGGGAGTCTGAGTATTCAGATCATATCTTCATATTTCATATCTTTTGACTGTACTGCTGACCACTGCAGAGAAATGTTCACACTCTAACTGTGGAAGAGAAGAGTGGATGGGCAGACTTGGGCAGAGAAATTGACATAGAAAGAATATTTGAAGAAATGTGGGAACCTCTCATAAAGCCTTTGAAATAGAGGAAGAACAGCGATGATATGTATGTACAGTAAGCTTATTAGTGTGTCTGTATGTATGTTTATGGGTATATGATATAATTGCTGTTGTTTGTGTTTGTGGCCATGTTTTAGAGCAAGTAAATACTGGAAGGCTGTATGTTGTAGGTTGTATGGAAATGTGGCACATTTGAAAGTTGGAGTTTAAGGCACTTTCTTTGCCAAATATACAGTATAGAAAGAATTAATAAGTGTGATGAGCCATTGATATGATACCATGAGTTGGTACATCATGATAATGGATAAAGCAGTGAGATGGTTTTGACAAATATGAAACTAATGAGCCAAATTATAGCACCGTGTTGCTATAATTCATCTCCTCCCTTATAGTTCAAATGCCACATGACTTGGTGTGCATGTCCAGCTGCTGTACTGCACTGACACTGTATCTATATCTTCTAGTTTTCCAGACTTTTTGTGCAATTCCCAAACTTTCCAATAGGGCTGAATGATTTTGAATAAATATCTAATTGCGAATATTTTGACTGATATTGCAATTGCGATATGATTTGCGATATTAGACGGAATGATCATTTTTACATCATTATTCTCATTTTCATTGAAAAACGTATTAAAATGATTATGGTGTGATTTTTGCGGGGATCTGTACCAAACAAAGATGTTTTCTTAAGTCTGTAGAATATGATGTGTAGGCCAGGACATCTCTGCAGCACCACAATATTTACTTTAAAATGCTATTTTGACACATTTCACCTTTAACAAATATTGTGCCTCCTGCGATTTGAAAATTGCAGTATGCCATATTGCGATTTTGATAAGATTTTGATTAATTGTTCAGCCCTAGTTTCCAACACCTTGAACTTTTTGAACTGATTTTTCAGATCTTTCCAGATTTTCCAGGCCTGAGTAGGAACCTGAAAATATAGCAGCATAGTGGCCTAGCAGTTCAAGTCCAGGTCAAATGTAAATGAATGGTTCAGATTTACAGATAAGCACCAGAATTAGCCTACATATACAGTTCAACAGCCTGAACATTTTCAGAATTTGAGACATGATGATGATCTGAACAGCTTATGATGTTTTCATCAGCACTATTGTATCCCTTGGCTATCCAAACACAGCTGTGGACATATTTTGGTACAAACAATTTTAGAGCATTTATGCAAATGCAGATTATCTGAAGTCAAATCAATATCCTAGGGCAGTGATTCTCAACCTTTTTCATATCAAGGACCTCTAATTTAGTCCACATTAGGGCCACAGACCCCCATTTGATGACATTTTGTCTCTCGGACCCAAATCTGAGAATATTTTTATTGTCCAGAATTCCATGACTGTATTGTAGGTAGAGAGATAACAGAGAAACTATGATCAAAACAGTCATTCTTCTACATTCTCTAATTGTGTTAACTTCTTGTAAATGAAATAATGCTGAAGTTTAACAATAGATCAATTTGCTGGGGACCCCCTGGAACCCCCTCAAGGACCCCTGGTGGTCCCCGGACCCCACATTGAGAACCACTGTCCTAGGGTGACTCCAAAGACAACAGAACTAGGATGCTAATCTGTGATGCGATGTGATCAAGAGACTCTTTCTGTAGCGGATCCACTGAGACGAGTTGGGAACTTAGTGACCATTATAAATGTTATTTGGTTTAAAGGTTTTACACCCAAATAAGCTTCAGGTCATATGATAACTGTTCTGAAGCGGAAAGTACACACAACCCAAGAACTCCTGTCCAACAGTATCTCCAGACATCAGAGGCCAGAGACTCTCACTTCCTGTTTGTTTATGCGAAACATTTCCCTCATATTATTATGATGATGATTATTATGATTTTGGCTTTACACGGCCTTAGGGAAACCCACATCATGCCTGTGTGGGTACAACATGACATTTAATCCATTTTTCCTCTAGTCTCGCTTCAGCTCTGGAGTGGTAGTGGCAGTTTAGGAAGTAGGTAACTCATTTTTTTCCTTTTTTTTTTTTTGTCCATTTTATTTTCATGTGGATGGGGAAGTGACTGAGTAACACAACCTCTCCCTCAACAGCTACTGTCCAGACACTAGGACTGCAACTATAAGCTCATTACCACCACACTGCAGTGTTTGAAGGCTCCAGAAACCTGCAAATACCCCCAACTACACACCACATATTATGTTTTGAATGTCTTAACCCTCCCCTCTGAAAAATGTAGTTCATTTAATCTGATTGTCATAAGGTTCCATGACTTTGCCCACACAGGGCATCTGAACACACAAAATAAATTTTGATAATTTTCATTACATTTTGGGTGTTTTATTTAACTTTTGTACACCTGTGGTGTTCCCGGTCAAAAACGACCGGTCATTAGAAATGAATGGGAGAGATTACAATTAGTTCATAAAACTGAGTTCAGGCACATGACCCTTCATCAGATGGACACACTTCCTCTCCCAGACCCCCACATGTGTGTGTGTTTGATAGAGCTGCAACGATTAATCGCCAACTATTAAATTAATTGCCAACTACTTTGATAATCGATTAATCGGTTTGAGTAATTTTTTAAGAAAAATAAGTCAAAATTCTCTGATTCCAGCTTCTTAAATGTGAATATTTTCTGGTTTCTTTCCTCCTCTATGACAGTAAACTGAATATCTTTGGGTTGTGGACAAAACAAGACATTTGAGGACGTCATCTTGGGCTTTGGGAAACACTGATCCACATTTTTCACCATTTTCTGACATTTTATAGAAATGTCAGAAAATGAAAATAATCGTTAGTTGCAGCCCTAATGTGTGTTTGAGCACGCACACACACACACACACACACACACACACACACACACACACACACACCTCACTCCCCTTCTTGGCTTCCATGGCAACCCCCACAGGAACCACACCTGTTGGCATTCTCACAAACAATCGCAACATTGTTTCAATAATATATAGAATTTTCTCGCAGCTCTGGTATATAAAGCTTTTTGAGGCCTTGCTCACAATTCATTCACAATGACCAAACAATATACTGTGTGTGAGGCTCTTCATCTTATCTTTGATCATGACACTGAGGAGGAGGAGAGCGGCCAGGAGACTGACTGAAGATGCAGTAAAGTTTCCATGTGTAGTTTTGGGCCTCTGTCCTTTCTGTACTAATAAAATCATACCTGTCAGTTTTTGATTTGAAACGGTTTCAAAACAAATGTCCTTGTTAAACCTTGACACAAAGTAGTCTGTGATAAATAGCACAGTATGTTTCATCTGAGTATTTGTTATAGTCAGAGGTGGAAAGTACATTTACTCGAATACTGTACTTCAGTACAATTTTGAGGTACTTGTACTTTACTTGAGTATTACCATTTCATGCTACTTTATACTTCCACTCCACTACATTTCAGAGGGAAATATTGTACTTTTTACTCCACTACATTTGTTTGATAACTTAAGTTACTAGTTACTTTGCAGATTCAGATTATTAATACAAAATGTAATCAACTAATAAATTGTAATGTATTATTATAGATTACTGTAAGCTACCCAGCAGTATATAAAGTAGTGGAAATCAGCCCCACCTTTTCCAGCTGCAACATTAAAGTGATGCTTACACATTAATGCATCAATAATTATAATTCAATAATATAATATATACTGTATTATTCTGAAATGGGCCATTCTGCATAATGAGTACTTTTACTTTTGTTGCTTTAAGTACATTTTGATGCTAATACTTTTGTACTTTTACTTAAGTAACATTTTGAATGCAGGACTTTTACTTGTAACAGAGTATTTTTATACTGTGGTATTTCTACTTTTACTTAAGTAAAAGATCTGAGTACTTCTTCCACCACTGGTTATAGTCAAAATAATCCATACATTATGTTTTTTTTTTTTTTTACTCAAAAACGAGTTGTATGAGCTCAGGTCAATGAGGCCTACAGGCCATAAATAGCAAACAGAAGTTCAAAACTTGTAACGTTCACAAGAACTTAAGTTGATAAAAAAAAGATCTAACACAACATTAGGTGATAATATATGTATTATTATGGATTTATAATCAGCTATAATGGGGCGGTCATTTTGGACCGGGAACACAGAATGAATTAACATGACAGGAACACAACAGGAGGGTTAAGTCTTATCGGGACAGTAGAGGAAGAAAGCCGGAGTCAAGTCATGAAGTAGAGGACTTACTCTTCATGGAAGTCTCCCTCACTCAGAGGCACATCTTCAATCAGCACCGCCGAATGCGTCTGGAAGAATATCCCCAGCATTGCCTGAGAATACACATGCATTGATCAAAACAGGCTCTAACCTGTATAGTTGCCTGCCCCGGTATCTGGCGTTCACTCATATCGAGAGAACGTCACTCCATTCAAAATCCTGTCAGTTTAAAGTTGTCTCGCTCATCGGCATGGGTATACACCTCGAACAACATCAGTTAACCCCTTTATGACATAGTTACTGTCTTCTGTTGAATTCGGCATATTGACAATAAACCACGCAGCACTTTATTTCAATACAATTTCAACTTTTAGAATCGGTTCACCCTGCTCGCTACCGCCCTCCACGGTGTATTTAGGGGAAGGGAGATTACAGGAACAGGGGAAGTAGTTCTAAAAGTTGCAATTTCGTTTAAGTAAGCGTTGATTGGTGGAATATATGTATGCCGAATCCTTACTCGATCCTAATGATTCAAGAAAGGCAGTAAGCTTTTGTGTATCGTTCATCGAAAAGCAAGGCAGCACTAAATCGCCAGGTTTTTGAATGAGGTTTGGTGTGACTCACAAGAGAAGGAGATGTAACGGGGATCAAAAGGTTGCAAAGTTTCTAAAGTCAAGCTTACCAACATGATGACTCCCCACATGCTGATGACAATCCCACAAGTGGCAAGT
The DNA here is from genome assembly GCF_046629955.1 of Centroberyx affinis. NCBI lineage: Eukaryota > Metazoa > Chordata > Actinopteri > Beryciformes > Berycidae > Centroberyx > Centroberyx affinis. The sequence goes on from NW_027280960.1 coordinate 22,965, forward strand.
TTGGGGCCGCAAATCAAAAACGCCATTATTTAAACACTTGGATAACGACTTTTAAATTAGTTTAAAAAAAAAAATCAGCTTCGGTCGAAGTACTTCTGGAGTTGGCCCGATGGTTTGGTCAAATTGCTGTCACCAGTTCAGTCAGGTGACTTCGAGTGCACACCGGAAGTATAGTTTAGGGGTATGTTCAAGAAGCCAAAAAATAACTTGTTTTAGAAACAATTGTTCCTCGGGTTTTGGTTATTGACTCCATTGTCTACAGTTTGATATGCAATATAAATTAAACCGGAATAATGTAGTTTACCATTGAGGATACGTATTTCTACTTTGTGTGATTACAATTTTGATTACAATTGTGATTACTTGTATTTTATCCTGTATTTTTCTCATTAGAAGTGTAACTGCTACAATTAATACACTGATGGAGTAACAATGTGTCCTCTTTGACACAATGTAGCAACAGATAAAACACAAGGAACTAAAAACTGTTACAATCCGATACAATGTAACGTGGAATTGGGACCAATCGACGTGCAGGAGGCATCGGCGGGACGTGGTGACGTCCGCCTACGCTGCCTTCAAGTGTTGTTGGGAATATTCTAATCAAATTCGGCGCGCATGAACGACCCAACGAAGTGGCAAATACGAGTTGGAAACATTATGACGGTATAATGGTAACATCGGGAAAGTCTGGGTTGCCGGGATGTGACGTTTAAGGGACAGAGAGCACGAAACTCTTGTCAACAAGTGATGGTATTTTGTTAAATAAATTATTGTCATCAAAATATACAACAACTTTACACATACAATACCCACATGAATCGAATTATTAAAAACGTCATTCTGCTGCAGCACAAAATATCTCTGTGCTGCTTGATTTCTATAACAAAACGACAGACACAAAAATAAATTTCACTTCCCATTTTGTTATTGTTGCCAGTCAAAAGCACGTTGGGTGCACGACCAGTCGTAGTAACGTACTTGGAAATGGGAATTTACGAGGAGACAGCGAAGGCGGCATCAGCCAGTCCGTTGTATTTTGTGTCTGAAACCTGGAAGGAAGCTGCAGCTGTAATGTGATTAAACGAAACGCCAGGTCAGGTTGTAGCCATGCAGCGGACTGATGAGATGTTGGATTTTTCCAGACATCAACACTGATAGTGGAGGAACAGCAGAACATTTAGCTGCTACCTGCCGCACCAGGAGGAACGGCGAATGCTAAGCTAACGTTAGCTAGCTAGTTAGCGCCTTAGCTGTGGTTCAGTCCTGTTCATTCAGTCCTATCGAGTTCAGCAGAATGACCTCAGCCTCCACTAAAGTAAGTCATTTTAGGACATGAGTCACTGGGGATGTTGGTTGTCACTGTAGAGTTTCTCTAAGCCAGTTTGAATAGCACATTATCACTTCTATACAGTTGCATTAGGGCACCAAAATAAAAGCCCCCCTCCAAATACGGTTCCCACTCTGAAAGCCTGGAATATCATGGAGTTTTTAGAGGTGTATTCGGGAAAAGTCAGGGAATTTGTTGGAGTTTCTGGAGAAGTCAGCTAATACTTAATAGGGGATTTTCAAATGGGTCAGTCAGCACGCATTTCCCCCCCAATTTGTGTCACATATTCATTGCATTCGATAAATGTTTTCAGTCCATCTGGAGTGGAAACCAGACTGAAAAACAACATAAACAAACCAGGAAGGAAGAATAGTTTTAGGTCATGGATCTGACTTAGTTATGATAAGTTGTGGAAAAGTTGTGCACTTTTGCATCCTTGTAGTAGATGATGAATAGATCAGTGATTCTCAACCTTTTACATATCAAGGACTCCTAGTTTAGTCCACATTAGCGCTACGGACCCCCATTTGATGAGATGTTGTCTCTTGGACCCAAATCTGAGAATATTTGTATTGTTAGATATGATTTTGTCCAGAATCCCATGACTATCTGTATTGTAGGAAGAGAGATAACAGAGAAACTATGATCAAAACAGTCATTCTTCTACATTCTCTAATTGTGTTAACTTCTTGTAAATGAAATAATGCTGAAGTTTAACAATAGATCAATTTGCTGGGGACCACCTGGAACCCCCTCAAGGACCCCTGGTGGTCCCCGGACCCCACGTTGAGAACCACTGGAATAGATTGCCTGTTTGAAAGGCAGTAACCTGTATAATGGCATCAACCTACATCTCAAAAAAATTAAACCACTTGAATTTTTGTCTTTGTATCTCACACACATTTTCTCTTCTATCTCATCTCATCTCTTTCTTTCTTTTAACACACACACACACACACACACACACACACACACACACACACACACACACACAGGCCCTCCCACTCAACTACTAACACTCTCACTTCCCCTATAGCTTAATTTTCCCCATCAGTGCTACTTCAGTTTCAAGTGTTATTTTCATCTCGTTTATATTTTCTCTCTTGTTTTCTATTCCTGTATTTTATCACTTCATTATCACTGTACCAATAAATAATGGCAGTCAGAATATATATGTTGCCATACCAGATGGGAGCAGTGAAGCCCGGGGTTGCCTATAGTGAATTAGTTGATTTAATATTAGTTGTCTGTGTTTATTCTTCAGGTTGGGGAGATCTTCTCTGCAGCAGGAGCAGCCTTCACCAAACTCGGAGAGCTCACCATGCAGCTCCACCCTGTCGCTGACTCCAGTCCTGCAGGGTAACACACACACACACACACACACACACACACACACACACACACACACACACACACACACACAAACTAAGGGTGGTGACGCTCAGTATTCATTTGAGTGAGAGCAGGCGTAGACTTTTTTTTTTTTGGGGGGATTAGGGGAAAGTGACCTCCAAAATCCAAGTGTAGATAGAATGGGTTTAAACTGCTTGCTACTGCCCACCATGGGGTATTTTAGTGGAAGATGACTGTGGGAATAACAGGCCGACCTCCACTAAAATTGAAATTATATTGATAAAAGTGCTGCTTGGCTGATTATATGAATGCTGAATTGAAGAGTGGATCTTAACGATTCAGAAAATATCTTGAGTCATTTTAGGAGGTATATATACCTTTGTGGATAACCAATACCACATTAAAAGTACCACATGTTTTAATGGAGTTTGGCCTGAGTTCTCTCTATACAAGAGAGAATGGTTACCTTTTTTCCTGCTTCTCTCCTAGGTGGTGAGGTGGATCAGAGCCTAGTTATTTGAACCTTCATTTTCTCCAGCTTGACATTAGGGCTGAACAATCAATCGAAATTTTATCTAAATCGCAATATGGCCTACTGCAATTTTCCAAATCGCAGGAGGTGCAATATTTGTTAAAGGTGAAATGTGTCAAAATAGCATTTTAAAGTAAATATTGTGGTGCTGCAGAGATGTCCTGGCCTACACATCATATTCTACAGACTTAAGAAAACATCTTTGTTTGGTACAGATCCCCGCAAAAATCACACCATAATCATTTTAATACGTTTTTCAATGAAAATGAGAATAACGATGTAAAAATGATCATTCCCTCTAATATCGCAAATCATCTCGCAATTGCAATATCAGTCAAAATAATCGCAATTAGATATTTTTTCAAAATCGTTCAGCCCTACTTGACATCTCTACATAGAAACTTATCCCATGTCACCTCCACTATCACTTTGTCTACAGCTGATAACATTGTAAGGCTGATTATGATGCGTTTGGCCCTTACTCTGTTATCCACATTGATTTCGCCAATGTTGTCCATCACTGTCACACCCATAATTGCTCCTCTCCATTGCCTCGTAGCGCCCAGTGTGTAAATGCTTTGTAAAGTCAGTTCAGATCTCATCTCTGTCTTTCCTCCAGTGGTCAGATGAAGAGCACGGTGAAGAGGAAGCTGTACGAGGACAGCGGTCTGCCCGTCTCCTCTGACGGGCCCAAGAAGGTCGTCAAGAAGGCCGCCGCCGCCGCCGCCATCGCCATGGCAACCCAGGGCACCCCAACCGTCATCTCCGTGCCGGCGGCTCAGGTTGTCGTGGCAACGGGGCTCCAGGGCCCCCGGTCTGGCCAGCCCCCCATGAAGAAACAGAAGACTGCAGGTGAGTCACAGAAGCTGAAGGGATCCAGAAGGGAACCATCATGGTCAACAACATAAAACATACATGAACATCGTTTCATGCATGGACAGTGCATGAGACTCAAAGATGTTATGTACTGTCAGATGATGCCTTTGTATGGAGCACCAAGCAAAACATCCTATGGCGGCCATCTTAAAGGGAAAATCCACCCTAAAACACTGTAACTGTTTAAAGGATAAGGCCAGTGTTTTTTAAATGCATTTCTTACCGTCAACAAATCCTATGAAAATAACAAAACCAACAAAGCGTTTGCTCTCCTCCCGTTACTTCCTGACTTCCCACGTTCCGTTTTTAGCCGTCAACCCGGAAGTCATCAAGGCTCCAATTGTAAGCTAAAAACCTTTAAATCCAGCTCACAAAGACATAGTTTACATTTTAAAAATCGCTAACTGTTACCACGAAAATTCAGGCTGTTGCAGTTATTACCAAATCAAATTCAAATGGGAACAAATTCTTCATTACGCCGGGGACTACTTTCAGTGTAAGCAATGCATTAAAAAACACCGGCCTTACCCTTTAAAAGAAGAGCTATTGGCAATGCATTTCTGGGTCCATTTTGTTATTTGGTGGTGTATTTTTCCTATTCCGTGTGGATAATTGGCCAAACGTCGATGACATCAGCACAGCTACAGTGGGGTTGGATAGCAGAAAATGATTCAGCGATCTAAAACATCAACGGTAAACATCAGGTTTTGGTGTCAGTCCCTCAGAATCAAAGAGCGAGGGCTTCTTTCTAGAGCCGCTGTTTTTTTTTTTACTGTTCAACAATTCAACAATACAGGAAGAAGTTCATCATGGAAGAGGAAGACATACCAGTTCCTCCACCAACAGCAGCCTCAATAGACGAGAATGCAAAGCAGCCACAAGATATTTTGCGCTTCAGGGGCAAGACTCTCATCTTTCCCAACTGGAAAAACTTGCTCTGTTCTTACTATCACTATCGCTGTGCTGCTCTCACCTCCGACACCGACAGCTGGATGCAGTAAGTTCAGGGACGTTCTCTAGGGATTGTTGAAAAGCATTTTGGGAAATGTAGGAAATAACTCCTGGACTGAATTGAACATCACAAACTAATGATGTATGACAGTGTAAGAAGATCAGAGGGTGGAATAAGTCATGGATAGGCAGCCATGGTCCATGAAGGGCCAAGAGTCTGCAGATTTTCATGCGAACCAAACACTACACCAGCTGATTTTACCGATTGGCACAATACAATTTCAACCAGAGAGAGGGGAACTGGTGATTGGGTGGAATGAAAACTCCCATCAACGATAGCTGGAAGTCCATTGGAGAATTAGCACAACATAATGTCTAAATATAATACAACCAGGCTAGAAAAAGAGAGATGCCTGTAATAGATTGTTGTGCTGTGGCTGTAGATCCATTCAGTAACTTATAAGTAAAAGAGAATATTCTGATAAGGCGGATGCAATCTCTGAACCCATCGTCTATCGGTCTGATGAGGATTAGACTCTGGGGGCGACGGCCAATATTTCGGGGGTTTCCGGTGTAGCCAGCGGACATCCGGGCCAAGACTTCCTCTTCCGTGAGCCGGTCATTGTTTACAGTCCGATTAGCAACTTGAGACACGAGAGTCGAACGTTTCTCCGCACAAAACACAAACATCGATACTTTTTGTAGGTGTTTTAGGTCCGGACGACATTTCGGCTAATCTCTATAAACAGATATCTGCATATGAGACGTTGTCTCTCAACTCCGACTCCATTCTCGCGTCTCAAGTTGCTAATCAGACTGTAAACAATGACCGGCGCACGGAAGAGGAAGTCTTGGCCTGGATGTCCGCTGGCTACACCGGAAACCCCGAAATATTGGTCTATATTGGTAATAAATATTGGTAATAAAGTCTAATCATTGTCAGACCGATAGACGATGGGTTCCAAGATTGATCCGACATGGCATGTCCTTGGGTCCCCAGCAATACACCCGCCAAGTGTGAAGTAGATCGGACGAACGGTTCTCGAGATTTGCGAAGGACACACATACAGACAGAGACTCCTTGCTTTATAGTATGATGATAGAACTTCTTCCAGGAGGATTTTACTTTTTGTAGGTGTTTTAGGTCCGGACGACATTTCGGCTAATCTCTATAAACAGATATCTGCATATGAGACGTCGTCTCTCAACTCCAACTCCATTCTCACGTCTCAAAAAAAATTCTTGTAATGGCGGAATCAATGAAGTGAGCGAGTAAACTAGTTAAACTAGTAAACTTGCTTCCTACCTCTTGTGGGACACGTAACCTTCAGCGGGAAAAAATCTGGCAAAGCGAGACTGGTAACAGGTGACACTTCTCCGTAGGTATGGTTAGCTTTAGAACTGCAACGATTAATCGATTAATCGATTAGTTGTCAACTATTAAATTAATTGCCAACTATTTTGATAATCGATTAATCGAGTACTTTTTTAAGAAAAATAAGTCAAAATTGTCTGATTCCAGCTTCTTAAATGTGAATATTTTCTGGTTTCTTTACTCCTCTATGACAGTAAACTGAATATCTTTGGGTTGTGGACAAAACAAGACATTTGAGGACGTCATCTTGGGCTTTGGGAAACACTGATCCACATTTTTCACCATTTCCTGACATTTTATAGACCAAACAACTAATCGATTAATCGAGAAAATAATCAACAGATTGATCAACAATGAAAATAATCGTTAGTTGCAGCCCTAGTTAGCTTAGCTATTAGCCTTTATGCACGGTTTGCCCTTGGGGTTCTCAGTAGTCCAGTAGTTCTGCTGTGCTTTATTTACAAATGTGTTGTGGTTTCTGTCACCCTCTAGTGGTCGGGAAATCGCTTATTGCAGCTTTAAAACTGATGCTTTCACTTTTACTGGGATATTTATTAATTTACTTTTTTCACATTGTCCACTAATGCTACAATTAATTTTCCTCTTCTTTTGTGTGTGTGTGTGTGTGTGTGTGTGTGTGTGTGTGTGTGTAGATGTGACACTCAGTGCTCTGAATGACTCGGATGTCAACAGTGATCTGGTGGACATTGAGGGACTCGGTGAGGGTTCCAACTCCAAAAAACTCAACAACTTTGATCAAGGTGAAGCTTTAATTCATGAACACATACAGAATAACTCAAATAGACAATATGTGAAAGAAAAGTGACGTTTTGGCATACGCGGTGATCAACTTCCTGTCGTGCAACGGGAAGATTGGTAACGCTTTTACCTTGGGGTGCTGATGTGGAGCTGAAGGTTACGAAGACTGAAATCCAAGCACAGTGTTTTACTTTGTTGTAAAATTTCACGTAAAAAAACCCAGTAATTTGCTTTGCAGTTTTTGAGAAAACCCACGGCAAAATCAAGTATTTTTGTTTGCAATATTCACTGACTGTAGGGAACTGAGACAATTCCTCCACAAAAAATCCTTACGTTTTGTTGATAGTGATGGAAAGTGTCCTCCAGTCTCTACGAGTTAAACTGGGTTGAAATCTGCCGACACAAATTGAGCCTCATTCACAAAACCTTAAATTATTCTTACTTTTATTCTTGAGAAAAGTTTTAAATGTAAAAACAATTGCAGGATTCATGACATGTGCAAGGACTTAATTTTGTTCACAATTAACATATTGATGTACAATCTATTAGTTCTCTTTTACTTATTGCTTATATGTTAACATTCATAACATATATGACATTGATCAATGATGACGCCTACAGAGAATACATCCATCGAGTGAGTTTGACCATAAGAATGTTTCAAATCACCCCTGACTGTTCTTTATACCAAAGGAAAAAAACCAAAGTGATGAAAAAAAATTATAAATGCTGAATGTAAGCACAGTTTTAAATGAAATCTGCTTACAGGTGCAATGACCACTCGCATTAGGATCAACACTATCCTCAAAATACACTTGGCACTAATTACCCAAACAAAATGTTGTTAGTGCTCATTGTGAAAACACTGGTGATATACATAGAAAAGTTATAATTCACTTGTGACTTATGCCTTGTGCCTAGATTAATAAATAATTTGATTTGAAAGCAATTTGATTGGTCACTAACTGTTCTCTACCTGTATTTAAAGCTGCTCTGCCTAGTTTTAAGAAGGAAGTGGTCACCCCTGAAAAAGATAACGATGAAATTGATGATATAGTTTAAAGGAAAAGTTCACCCCAAGATGCAAATTCAGCCATTATCTGCTCATCCCCAATGGAAAGTCTGTTGACGTTTGCAGGAAAACCAAACACAGAACGTTAGCCGTGTTCCATCTCAGTCTTTTAACAAACTGTTGAAGTTAACAGGGAAATCTTTTTACAGCTCCAAAAAAAAAAAAGCAGAAAATGTCAATCAAGTTTCCAACAGCTGCAGCATAATTCAAATGTTAGGTAGCCAAACAATTGCATTGTGGGTCCAAAAGTCCAATATTTATCTCATTATCTACGTATATACGGCTGAATTTGTACATCAAAATCTGGACTAGTTCAGCTTGAAGTATTTGCGAATGATTACTAGTGATGGATGAGTGTGAAGATTCTTCTATAGTCACGGCTTTAAAGATGTTTTTTTTTTTTTTTTTCTGTCTCCACAGATAACCTGAACCTAGATTCCAGTCTCATCATGAATCCCAGTGACCTTCCTCTCCTCTCCCGTTGACCTTTCACCTCCTCTGGCTGCTGTTGTGTCGGGTCCGCCCGGATCATCAAAACATTTAGACTTTTTTCAACTTTCTTATTCTTTCTTTCTTCTTTATTTCCCTTTACTTTAACGTCTGCCTCGTTGACTTTTGCTTTCTGAAAAATCCAGGAAGTCTTAGAGGACTGATTTCAGTCAGCCATGAAGCTGCTGTAAGATTCGTCCTTCCTGTGTATTTAAAGAAAAGCCAGAAAGCAAACACAATGAAGCAGAGAAACGTCTGGAGGTCTTACGTCTGCATCTAGAAGATAAAACACTCCTGTCCTGCCTTCCTGCTTCCTCATCCAGACGCATTCATGTTGCATAGAGAAAGCTCCTCAATATGAGAAAGCAGATGTTTGTCTTCATTATGTAAATAGTACTATTTAATAGTATTTTTTTGTTTTGTTTAATGCAACATTTGTGCAAACTCCTTGTCCTGTCAGATGTTAACATGAGTCTCAGTGTAGCCCAACATAACACAAGAGAGCAGGACAATTACAATTTAGCGTACGCATTGCAGAGAGAGTATGAGTGATGATTTATGTTTTGTAAGTGAATTGTCTAAATTCCTTCCTTCCTCTGATCTTGCCAGCAAAAGTCTATTGGAGGTTACAAGAAAGGAAAAAGGTCTTTTTTTTTATTTTTTATTTTCATACAGTTTTGAAGAGTTGTAATAATCCGTGTTTGAGAGCCACAGTTGACTCTTACCCATCACAGAGGTATGGTGCAACCAAATAACCATCTAATAAGGATATATCATGCAAGTCACAAGCCTTTGTACATTTAGGGTTAACCATTAAAATAATAATGGTTATTAAGGACACTTCACATGAAGTCAAATAATGTTCATAAATAGCATTTGAAAATGTTAACTTTGGTACTACTGCCTGTGTATCATGACAGGAATTCATGCGTGTGAATCAGGAGTCAAATTTAAGATGGTAGATGTTTCTCTTTATCTCTTCTGGTTCTTATCTTCCATTTCCATCCATCTGATGGCCTCCTGAACAGTTTTTTTTTTCTACAACAGTTTCGAGAGATCTTAAAGTAATAACCCATATTCACACCGGACTTACCAGTGCATTATAGAATTATGAGCCCAGTCAAGTAATTTGTTCCTTCTCTCTTTATAACATTAAAACTTCTGTTTCCTTTAAAGGTGTACAACTCCATGATAAACCAGACCACTGTAGTTTAGTAGAGGCCTTGCTCTTTAAGGGGGAGTGACTGTGGAACTGTTGTTAATATGAATGCTGTTTAATAAAGTGGACTTTTAGATTTTACTAAACATTTAGTCTCTTTCCTGTGGTCCTGTGCTCTTTAAACTTTTGTTCTGCTGCTGAACTGTCCAGAACAACCACTACAGAATATTCACTTTTCATTCCTCATGCTGCTCTTAAAATATGAACCACAACACATAAAAGGCTAGTGATGAATGTGTGCAGATTATTTTCAGCATATGATCATTAGGCTATAAAAACATAACATGGTGCATATTTGAAACATTTAATAATATTAAAGTGAATGAGCATTGTTTACTTAGATATAGGGATGTTATGGATAATGGTGGAGAACAGAATTAATTGTTAAAAAATAATTACCCAATTATATCAACACATAGTATAACAGTGCAAAACCCCATATTTTCAATATATTACATGATTGCTGCGAACAAAGTACACCTGCTTCTTATTCCCTTCTTTATCTTACATTTTATATATATAGGCTTTAGTATGATCATGTGTGGAATGTGTAAAAGGGCTAGATTGATGTATTTGCCAATATTGGGCTTTAATTAAGAATCAGATATTAGCCAGGCGGTGTCGTCCACCTCTGATATGATGGAGGTTCCTCCCTGATCACAGCTACAGAAAAACAGTCTAGAAACCTTGACATGACAGTTGATTTACTTTGCATTTTATTTATTCATTTAATTGCTCAATAATATACAGTATTTGTACATTTATTCTTGATTTAAAGGCAGTAACGCATCCCAGAGTTTCCCTGCCATTGAATAGGTGTTGGTGGGTCCCCCTGCCTTAAAGAGCTGTAAAAGAATTTCATTAGTCTGGGTTTCAAAGGACAGTTTTAGTGTCCATGATGGTCTAAATGCTGTTTCAGGGGCTTTTCCACCCTGACAAGAATACAATTCTGGGGAAACACTGAATACTTGGAATTATTTGCCATGAAAATGGAAAAATTTAAAGATATTTTATTGGCACAAAATACCGTCTAGCGGCAGCTTGAATGCAAAAATATTATCGGTCTTCAAAAACCCATACTGATTGAACCCTAATAGGTAATATTCAACGAATTTAAGTGTACAAATACATACGAGATTTTCTTGGTCGCAAATAATCGAGAAGGAACAAATATCTGTTCTTGTGCACAGGAGGAGGAGGATGAGGAGGAGTGTGTGTCTGACTGGAGCAGCACAAACCATACTGGCAGCCCAGAGAGGATAAATACCAGTAATGATGTGCTGCTACTGCTTGGCACACTGACTGGTAGCGTCACCACACACACACACACACACACACACACACACACACAGAAGAATGGAAGCAGAGGGTCCAGAGACAAAGATGGAGGGCATGTAGCATCTAGCACTTGAAGCGCTCCAGCTAAAACCCTCAGACCCTGGCTGGAGAAACAGCAGGACAGTGAAACACTTGCTGGGGGAGACACCGGGTTTCCATCCCTGCAGCTTTTTGCTAATAATTCTGTTTTGAATTAGAAAAGCTAAATGACTCGATGTGATAAAATAGAGATGGGCACACATTTGTTCCATAAATAATGATGTAGGCCTGGTGCAACTGGTTCAGTTTCATTGTACAGCAAAAGTTGTATTGGCTTTGGGCTTTCTGAAATGTCTGTAAAATATTTGTCTGGCACAACCGGTAGAAATGTCAATATGTGTGAATGGTCGTATGACATTAGAATATCAAATGTATTGTTTCTAACATGTACAAGTCTCCACTGTGGTTGTATGACCAGTAGTTTGTACATTAGAATATTGCAAAGGTCATGTGCTTGTTGTCTTCAGGTGAAAGCAGGAAATAGGAGCAGCATCAGTTGACGTCTTGCCCAATGCTAATCAGTTCTTGAAAGACTTTTCTTCATGGCTGTTTTCTCTCTGCTACCTTCAGGAAGCTAATTTATTCGCACCAACCCAACCAATACTGAAAGACTCTTTCCATTTTTCTGCTTGATGTGTTTTCTGATTTTTAGGAAGCTGATTTATTCACTTCAATCCACCTGATAGAATCACACCTATATTCACAATTTATTTTTTTGTGACATTTAAAAAATGTGCATAAAATTGAATAGATTGGACAGTTGAATGGAAATATATCTTATGCTTGACTAAAGGAGAGGCAGCTATCCTGTAGGACAACAGATTTCAGCATAGTGTCACCCCAGCTAGGCTCACATGCTATCAACTGGAAATATCCACTAATATCAGGCTAAAATCATATTTTCATCAGAAATATGAACTAGATGAATCAGTAGCAAAAAAGTAATAATTTAAGTCCCCATATTCATTTTTCATGATTTTCCTTTCAAATATACTCTTATTTCAGGTTAAGAATAATGTTCTTGCTGGTGTTTTGCAAATAAATGTAGTTCAGTTAAAACTGTATTGAGTGAATGAATTTAAAGACAAAGTCCTCACAACGCTGGACCCTGATTGGCCGAGAACACCAGCTCCCCCCAGTTGGAACGAGGTGAACCTGCTGAGTGGAGACTCTGCAGTTCAAATGCTGCAAACCGGCCTGATTGGAAGGATTTCAGTCATTCTTTAGCGAGGGAGCCAATCAGGACCGTGTCCAGTAGTGATGCGTTTACTAGACTTACCAGGAAATTGCCTGGCAAAAAAACTTTAAATTCAACCACTCAAGCAAACTCAAATGTTTTCATTAAACATATTTTGATCATGATTTAAATTGATATAAATAGCAGAAAAAAAATAATGTCTGTATCAGGGCCCCTTTAACTCACTGTCCCAGTCCTATTATTGCTGTAGACTGAATATTTCATTAAAAATCTAAAGGCTGCTCCAATTTAACAAGGCAGATGGTGTCCATGTTCACTGTTGTTTCACTCTGGTCATGAAATTTTTTTAGTAATCAAAGGCAATGTGATATTTCAAGTTTTTGGACTTGTAGCTCCCATTCTATTTCTTTATTTCCCGTTTTTTTTGGTCGATGCAGATTTTTTTTTTTTTTTTTAGTCATCCTCAATAGATCCCTGATTTTAATCGTGTTTGTTAACAAGGAGGATGCTGTCTCCGCCGCATCACGCCCAACAAGAGGACAATACAACAGTTAGGAGACTAAGTGGAGTTGGGAGTCGGCCGATCAGGAGGATGCTCCGGTCACTATTGGCACTGCTGTTCAAAACCTCGCCACTGAAATTTTAGTCATTCTCTTGGTTTTACAGTGAACAGGTTATTGGTTGAACAAGTTTCACGACCCTAGAGCCAAAAACCTGTTGGCTATTTTTTTTTTTTTTTTTTTTTAAATGAACCTCAATCTGGAAATTAAGTTTTCCCCCCCCCTTAAATCCTATAAATTCTATTTATTTTTTTTTTGGAAATACTGTTTCATCTGATGGCAGGGATGCTGTACTGGTAGATGAGACTGGTAGATTTACAGGTTGACCACTTTGTGTCCACAGATTGCACACACTCATTTACTGGTGTAGCCTGGTTTGACCATAACACCATAACAGTAAAACACTGAAACTGAACTGATGAACCAGAACACACAGACAGATACATGTGATGCTGCAAAATCTGCTAACACTGACTGGAATGGACAGACAACTAACACAGAGACAGCTGCAGAAGACACATATGAACTCTGACCTTTGAGAAACAAATAAACAAAAAAAAACAAAAAAAACAAAAAAAAAAAGCAATGACAGTTATTACAGATACAACTCCACATGATCTGAGCTAGTTATCCTCTGGTTGTCTGTGGTCCGTGAATGTGACTGGCTGCCAGTGGGGAATCCCATGGCTCACGGTGGCAGCACATAATGATTTGGAGCGATGCATCAGTTATCTGCAAAACATGATGTGCTGCTAGAGCGAACCCTGGACACACTGACCACATGGGATTAACATGGGACACACTGGTGGCCATTCTCCATCATGTATACTGGTGTATACTGGTGTACAACTGGAGAGATAAAGTGGAAAAACACATTAGTTCAACATCCAAAGAGATCAAATGTAAATTAAGGTACATTAGTATTCTTTCCTCAATTTTTCCCAGTGTTATATTTAGTTGTATAATATGTTTTTTGGATGATTAATACTTTGGCTGATTTACATAAAACCTGTCTTAATGTAGACCATAAATTGTGAGACACAAAGTAACTGAGAGAAAAAACTTTCTGAGAGGAATCTGAGTTTTAGCAGCTAACCAAAAAAGACATAATTTAATTAAAGTGTACATGAACTAATTGTCTAACAAGTTGTTAAATAGTAGCGGCGTTATAAAAAAAAAAAAAAAAAAGTAAGGTAATTCAATAATGACCTGCACAGTAAATTTAAAATGTTCCACATTATGTCACATGAAAATCCACCAAAGCACTTTTGTAAAGTAAAGTAAATCTCATCCAAACAAAATGGATGAAGGGTGAGAGGACAAAATGGAGGAAGAGGAAGAAAAAGGAGGGAAGAGCAGTAGTGAAGAATACACTAGAGCTACTGCTTATCTGCTTTAAGGGTTACTTTAGAAAAATGTACAAAATACTGTCTGCAAAAATATCCAGAACTGGTTTTATGAGAATTGTTTGATTTTGTTATATAATATTTTCTGATGTGGCAGCTCATTTTCCTCACCTTTTTGCATTTTTTTTTTTTTTAGATAGGAGGAAATCTATTTTTCTTCAATATGCAGAAATGTTTACTGAGCAAAATAACTACTGCTAATTTTATTTGTTGTAAATTAAATTAGTATTTTTCATTTCATCATAAGGCCAATTTCACACACTTATGCAAAATTGCTGTTGCATCATTTCTCCTATTTACACTCTAATATATTATGGGGAACAAAATAACTAAAGCAATCCAAACCCAGGAAATTATGCATAATTAAATTCAATAATTACAAAAATGAAATATCAATATATTTTGCCTGTGATAAAACAGTGTGCCAACTGCTAAGAACACACTAGTGGGGATTACAGTTAAAAACAACATTCTGACCACAACTCAAAACCCAGAGAAACAAATGGCAGAAACAATAAAGAAACAATTATATGGCAGGAAATACAGGGTTCATACTCAGTTTCAATACAAAACTCTACACTTTATCCACACCGTAATTCCTCGATTTGATTTGAAGATTCTGGTTGGTGTTCAGTATGATGATGATGGTCGTTTTGCCCCTACCAGCCTAACTATGCTATATCACTCTATAGGTGACGAGTACTCTTCATTAGCAACAAATATCAGAATATGTGAGATGGCGGGAGTCTAAAACCACAGACAATGTATAGTTGCATGCATATCGGGAATGTACAGTAATATTTTTACATACTTTTCCAAACTTTTCTGTGCAATTTCCAAACTTTTCAAGACCTGGAAATGACCGAATTCCTTTTTTTTTTTACAAACATTTCCAGACTTTCTAGGCCTGTGTAAGAACCCCGGAAAGAGTAGTGTTTGAATTCCTGCTATTGATGGAAAGAGGGAAATGGATGGGGAAAAGCCTGGGGTGACGCATATCTAAATATGTCGCTATTTAAATAATACATTTTTTTTTTAAATTAACCAAGAGAAACGGTGACAATAGCGCTAAAATGAAGAGTGAGGGCCGGAGGAAGAGATAGAAAATAGATGAGAGAAAAAGGAAAGAGAGAGAGAGAGGGGGAAGGCGTCATCAGCTGCAATGACCTTGACAGTGACATTGATACCGAAACACCTGAACAGCATCCTGACCTTAACGGGGGGGGTGGGGGAGTTTACAGACTTAGAAAATAGTAAGATCAATGAGAGAGAGAGAGAGAACAGTTGAAGGTGGGGGATGGGGGTCCTTGGCAGTTCATCTATTGCTGATGTGGCCCTTAGGAAATAATCCAGACACACACTACCCAGTATTAGATATTACTGTTCCTCTGGTGTGGTTCAGTGGCTCTCCATCTCTACAGAAAAAACTTATTTCAGTCAACTATATTCCAAAATTGAGTCATTTCACTGCTGGGTAAAGTCAGATGGAGCATGTGCAAGAGCAGAGAGTATACGAAAATATTAACTGGTGCTGGAGGAGGAACAAACTATATTTATATAGAAGTCGGGGTGGAGGAATTATCATACTAGCCTGGTTTTGTTCCTTTTTAATCAAGATTGAGTAGCTGAAATATTAAATCCACAAAAGTAAAGAAAAGCATCCAAAGCAACTACAGTCTGTGTCTTGCTGTAGCAGCATAAAGTACTTCTACTGTGATTACAACCAAGGAACATAAAAAAAGGCCCTAATAGGCACCAATTTTAAATAACTACGTTCAGTCTCTATACTATTTAGGTCTGTAGTAGCATAAAGTGTTTTTAGTTTCATCAACATGTGGAATGTGTTCAGATCTGTTAAACAGGTGTGTGTGTTTGAACAAGCTGAATAAAATACAGTGTTGCTTTGAATACAAGAAGAACTCTAGTCCACAGCAAATCTAGCAAACTGCAAAGCAATAACTATATTTAGGGTGTAATTGCAAAACTGCAGAATAATTGCACTGACACTTTCTGTTTGATGAGTTTAAAAACAGTTTCCAGGGAAGAGGAGAAGAGGGGAAAATGGCCTCTGAGCACCACACCCGCCCTGGTGTACTTAAACTTTTCACATTCAGAAAAGTTGGATTTAAGAGGCAAAAATGCTCAGATACGTCGAATGTTTTGCCACAAATAAAATACTAGGAAATCAAATTTGTCTATTTTACGAAGTATTCGCTCACTTTTCAAAAACAGCTTAAAAGCCAGGTTGAGAAGGAGAAAAGCAAGGCCAAGGTCAGAAAGAAAGCATTTGAACTGGACTAACTGGAGAAAAGCAGAGTTCATATCCCAACTCCCTGAATACTCACATTTGGCCCTATAGAGCCATATGACCACACTGAATCATAAATACATTCAATTAAAGGGGCTTTTTGGTGATGGAAGATGATTGGATTTGAAACAGCTCATGTCAGCAGTAAAGAGCAGCGACAGGCATTAGATTCAGAAACCCAAACTGCCAGCCTCATTCAAAAAAAAAAAAAACAGGGAAAGAGAAAGGGAGAGAGAGGTAGAAAGAGAGAGTGGGGTGGGGGGGTGGGGTGGGGTGTGGGGGGGCAAGAGAGAGAAGGAAAAAGAGCGCGACAGAAATTGTGGTGGAGGGAAAGGAAGAAAGAGAGAGAGAGAGAGAGAGAGAGAGAAGAAAAGCAGAGCTGAGAAAAGCTCTTTTCCTCTCTGTGGCCTGTTGGTTTCTCCATTCAAAGCAACAGAGGCCATTTTAAAAAGCTTTCAAACAGAGGAAAAAAAAAAAATTCACTTACCGTCTGCTGCTGGGTAATGATATTATAAACCAAATGAAGGAGCCAGTTACTAACTACCCCTAACTACTAACTACCCCATCCAAAGAGAACACTGTTAGTTATCTAAGCAGAACTGCCCCCTCACTTCACCCTCACCTTCTCTCCCCTCATGTTGTGTGGATGCTGTTACCAAAAGGCCAATATATTCTGTCACTAACTGAAACTAGAAATAAACTAGTCCACAATCTGAAATTGCAACAGCTGAAAAAAAAACACAGAACATTTAGACTACAGCATGACACAAAGATATTCAAATGACAAAAAACAAAAAAGGAAAATTAAAAAAAAAAGACGTCACTAAAACACACACACTCTCACTCTCTCGCACACACATACACAAACACACACACACACTCACACACACGTGCCCAATACAAACACATATCAATGGGAATATACCCAGTCTACTATGATGAGAGGGAGAGAGGAGAAAAAAGGCCTGTGAGGGGTTTCTGGTTGCTCCTGCTTCTTTTCCTAGTTGGGGGGAGCTCTGGTCCCAAAAATTGGCCCCCAAAAACTGAATGTCCCCCCTCACCCTTCCTTCCTAGCCCTTCACTTCTTTACCCCCATAGCTATCTGAGTGTGTCTCCCAGTCTGTGTTGACTTCAGTCCTCCTCAGTGCTGCTGCCTCGCTGGAGCTCCAGCTACACAGACTGAGACACTGAGGAGGCTCAGTAGGCATAAAAACCTACAGGGCTGCAGCCTTTTTCCCCGGCCATCACTTTCTACAATACAAATCAACATTTTTGGAGGCGCCGAAAAATCTGAAAAAAAATCAGGGCGTCCCCGCGGGCGTGTGCGAGACGTGTGTGAAATTAGGGGTCTGCCGGCGCTACCGTTGGTGGGCAAAAAATTAATTTGTGGAAGGCGAGGGGGCTGCTGCGCTGTGCTGAGCGCTGTGCTGTAACCTTGCCAAGCTGCTCAGCCGTCAGACTGAAAGAAAGACTGAGGAGAGAGGGAGGGAGGAAGAGGAGAGAGGAGAGGGAGGGAAATAAAATGGAGAAAGTGTGGCTGCGAGAGTAAGTTCTCTGTGCGTTCGAACACAGCGGCGTCGACGGGATTTCCGAGCCCTCGCTTTCCAGGACCGACTCGCAGAACGTACACGCCATAAAAAAAAAACCACAGCAAAGAAATGAAAAAGAGAGTGAGCGCAACAGGCCCGACTTTTCTTTTCTTTTTTTTTTTTTTTTTTTTTTTTTTTTCGCATACCGAGACGAGGGAGGGAAAGGGAATGAATGATGCCGGGTCGAGAAAAAAGTGGAGGGGAATTAATGGAGAAATATGTTGTAAATTGCACTGAGGGCTTTGTGCAATTGTGTGGTTGACTTGCCAGTAATGTAATTTGGTCATGAGATGGGAGCCGGCAGGAGGGAGGCCGGCCCTCATACTGCTGAAAGTGCTGCTCTCAAACTACACTGCTTTACCAAGAGGACATGGAGGCTTTTCCCACCCCCTTTTCTGTTACGCACACACACACACACACACACACACACACACACACACACACACACACACACACACACAGAGTCCACACAATATTAGAATAAAGACCAAGGCCCTGCTTTCAGAGTGTTTAGGTCCATGCAGACAGACTGAATTTCGACCAAGAGCAAATCCTCACCAAACCAACTCCAACCGGACAGCACATCACTTCACTACCTCCTGCCCCTTTACAATAGCTCGTGACTAAACTGAGGTCCGGGGACACCCAGGGGTCTTGAGGGGGTTCCAGAGGGTCCCCCAGCAAAAACGAGGGATAGTTTAATCTGTATATCGTATTAATTCACCAGAAATCGTCTCAATTAGAGAATGTGTAGGGATGACTTCGGTAAGCCTAGATTCCACTGTTATCTCGCCAAGCACAGTGTAGACAGTTGTACAATTCAGTGCTAAATCAACAGCTAAAATCCTCCAATATGGGACTAAATACGATCAAATGGTCAGTGTGGTCTAACATGAGTCTATTTGACATGACAGTACATTACAGTATGAACGCTGGGACACAGAAAACGTTGCAGCATCACACCCAAGAAAGCAGTATGCATGCTGACATATTAGTTATAATGAACTGAGTCTTTCTGAAACACCTCGGTAAATATAGTTCATACACTCAGACGTCATAGTTGTGTATGTGACTGCTGTAACACTGTTAGAATAGTGCAGAATACACATAGTGGGCTTTCTTCTTTTTTTTTCTTCTTTTTTTTATAGCTCACTAGAACAACATCACAATCCTTTTATTGTTATTTAATTTTATAGCCTAGTCCTTATCAGCCCCTTGGCATATGATGTAATGTATGAAATGAGACTAGAATTCAATAGAATAGAACAAAATCATGAGTATACTTGTTTTGCTAAATTTCACTTTGTGTAAGCACCTATTTTTTTTTAGCTATATTCAATTGTATTTAACTCAAAATAGCATCTATATGCGAGGTTATCCTCAGAAATATCTTATACGACAACACAATCAATGTTCAGTTACACCTTAACTATAACTATACACCTCACTAGAGAATTCAAATCAGGGTTAAATCAACAAGCCCAGGCACTATAACTCACAATTCCAATATTTTTTGAAAGTAGACAGGGAATATTATAGCCTATGTTTAACTGGACTTGTTGCTTAATTCCCTGAGTTATCTGAAATGTAGGGTTAGGTTGCCGGTAGTGCAGCAGATGATCTATTATTGAGGATATTTCATGTTAGAAATAAGAGTCTTAAATGGATGCTGAGAAGTGGGAGGGAGACCATATATGAGAAATACATGCACAGCACCATACAGTACCAAGTGCATGGTAAACTATCACTTAGATCAGGGTTTCTCGATACATTCTCATAGCACAGAACTCCAGATAGACCAACATTAGGTCACAGGGACTCATTTGACAGATTTAATCCCATATGGGAAGATTTTAGTTGCTTTGTAAGTACTAAAACGTAGAATTGTCTGCACTGTATGTGGAGAGATAAAAGTGGTGAGTGAAACCTAGGATTACAATAGTCGTTTTTATACATTCTAATAGGTTAAATGTCTAGAGAATTAAGATGTAGTAAAATTAAACTATTCCTCATTTTGCTAGGGACCCTTGGAACCCCCTGATGGACCCCTGAATGTCCCCAGCCCACACTTTGAGAACCACTGACCTAGATAAAAAAAAAAAAAAACCCACCCCAGCTCTTACAGATGGCTCTATATATTTTCTGTTCTATTTCCATGACCACGAATCTCTCTGCTTTTTTAAAACTCGTTTATTAATTGGCCTGTCTTGTGAATTTATTACAACTATTTCAAATTAACGGAAAGGCAACTCTAACCATGTGCGTAGAACGTGGTGGTGATTAAAATGTAATATTGATAAAGACTTTAACTGGCTGTATTTAGCGATGTTAAAAGTTGTCTCGAATTATCTGGGTCGAAAGTAATAGACATCTGCGGTGGATTTCGTTAGGTTTCGATCAGTTCGCTCATAATACCGAGTCTGTACGAATTGTGGAAATATTTCTAAACTCTAAACAGTCTGCTAATGTAATGGCAAGATGGCAGGGGCTGGCTTCAAAACTGCTGACTCAGAGGGTTTTTTGCAGTTAGCCTAACAGACGGTGACTAACTTCGTCGAACCTCTTTTTTTTTAACGAATCGTCGAAACTATGCGTAATAATTTTTCTTCGATTTTTAGTCTCTAATTTACTCGTTTATCGCTCGTTTTTAATACGGTTAAAGTCAAATTATGCAGTGTATTTAGTGGGACTAGACGGGGTGGGCTGGGGTCTTTGGGGAGGGGGCTGGTACTACTGGGGGAGTGTCCGCTTACTTAGTTATCTCCTAAAGCTCTTTTGTAGAGAAATATAAAACAATTCCTCCAATGTTATATAGAGAAATAGGCTACAACTTATTCAACCGACCCGCCTGAACCCGACAAAGGGAAAACTAGCAGCTGGCCGACAGAAAACCCTTGTCGTTAAAGCAAAAGCAGCCTTTGTTTCAAACAGTAGTAACTACAGCCAAGCAGGAGGTTAGACTGCTTACTATGTACGTTAGCCTAACACACAAAATGTAGGCTGAAGCAGCTAATACACTCTCGCCCGAACAAACCACTTCACTATTTTCAAAATCCCTGAACTATATCTGTGTAGAAAAAACTAAACTAACTCAAATAAACCTACAATATCTTAACGAAAAAAACAAAAACAAAAAAAAACCGTTTAATGATCGAAATGCTTACCTTTGAGGGGGGGGTGGGAAATGTCCAAAAGAGGAAGAAAAAAAAGCGTGTGAAAATATTCCTCGTCTAAATGTTATTAAGAAAAAGTGGAATAAAGTGGTGTGTAAAATGTATTTGAAGCCGGGCTCTCGTTCTGTGTCAGTGGAGGGTTTGAAAGTGGCGCCAACTGCTCTGCTCAGCGGCTCTCCACACAGCCGTCACAGACACAAAAAAATAAATAGAAATTCAAACACGCACACAGCATTATTTCACCTATTGCAAAATGTGCCTGTCGCTCGGCCGAATCGATATTGGTGCCTGGTTTCGTATAATATCGCTTCTGTGATTTTTATTTATTTTTTATGTTTAATTAAAATAACCGTCAGCGGCTGTTCCAGGCGTGGTGCAGGACGGGAGATTAGACAGGCGGTTGTGTTTTGAATTTCCAACAGCCGGGAAGTCAGCAAGAGAGAGGAGGGCAGTGTCTCCCCCTGCAGACGCTGTGTGTGTGTGTTTGTGTGTGTTTGTGTGTGTGTGTGTGTGTGTGTGTGTGTGTGTGCTAGGATTACTACCACTATTACTATTATTACTAGTAATCCTGCTATACAATTAGTTACTACAAGCTAATTCTATGTCTACAACTATGATAATTAACTTACTATTTCTATTACTATTACATACTTCTAGTACTACTGCTATTGCTGCTGCTTCTATTACTACTACTATTACTACTACTGCTGCTACTATTACTTACTATTACTAGTAGGCCTACTGCTACTATCACTACTGTTACTACTACTACTGCTGCTATTGCTACTATTACTAGCATGACTATTAATACGACTACTAGTTACTATTGCTACTAGTACTACCAATGCTTCTGCTACAACTACTTACTACTGCTACTACCACTACTACTAATACTAATAGCAGGGCTACTACAACTACTACTACTCATCATAATAATAATAATACTAATAATAATACTAATAATAATAATAACTAGAAAAGGCTAAATTTTCTGAAGAAAATTTAAAGTGTGCTTGCCGTCCAAGCAACAGTCACTTTGAATTGATCTTTGCTGCTAAATTGTGGGTAGGGTTACTACTACTCATAATTATAATAATGATAATAATAATAATAACAATGATTATAGTGATAATTAGTAAATATGTCATCATTCACCAATGATGCAGATCAATCAGGGCCATCTGTAACAACTGTCACCTTGTTTTGACCTGTAATTGCATCTGTAATAAACAAGCACTTAATCACAGATGACTCTGTATGTCAGCATAGGCTTCAAACACTTCCTGAACATCTATATTTTTTATGATGTTTACTAATCACTTCCTGAAAGGCTAATATATTAATCAGACAGAATGTGTATGGCCTACTAGAGTTTCCACCAATGCAGCAGCAGGTCACATTATTGCACAACTGTAACTCGACTTAATCATTCACAACCAAAAGATCAAAAGCTAAAAGCGAAGCAGCAACATTTTTGAGGTGGAAGTCTTCATGGTCCATTGGCCACCTGCTCATCAGAGTTAACGGAAGGACAAAGTAGAGGCACTAGTCTTCTCCCTCTGTTACTTTCTCACCACAAGCACTTCTTTATTAAGACAATAATACATGTTCTGTTTTGAGAGTTCACTGAAACAGCTGAATTTAGGGGAACACATGGGGAGACAAAGGAGAGAGTTTGAAGCCAACACAGTAAGGTCACATGTGGCTCTATAGCACTTTTAAATGTTATTCCTTGGCTGTAGGACCTTGTTCCTCAAATTATGGGTCAGGGCCCAAAATCAGTGGTGGCCGAGTTCTGGTGTGTCCCCATATGACAACAGGAGCAACATGTTCAATTAGCCTGGGTCCAAGCTATCTACCCCAGCCTACCCCAGCTTTAACTACACAGTGTACCACAGCAATAATGACTGATATAGCATAGTGGTTCTCAATGTGGGGTCCGGGGACCACCAGGGGTCCTTGAGAGGGTTTCAGGGGGTCCCCAGCAAATTGATAAATTGTTAAACTTCAGCATTATTTAATTTACAAGAAGTTAACACAATTAGAGAATGTAGAAGAATGACTGTTTTGATCATAGTTTCTCTGTTATCTCTCTACCTACAATACAGATAGTCATGGAATTCTGGACAAAATCATATCTGACAATAAAAATATTCTCTCTATCGATCAAATGTGGGTCCGTGGCTCTAATGTGGACTAAATTAGGGGTCTGTGGTATGAAAAAGGTTGAGAATCACTGATATAGCATACTCAGTGGTGGAGTGGGATGAAAAAAAAAAATGTCCTGGAAAGTTGACCCAAACTGGCCACCACAACTCACTCACAGATACTTCTCACAATATGGACACATGTAGAACAAAGTATTATTAGAGATATAGGCCTATAATATCCTATTTATTCTTTTATTTTTTTGTCAGTAGTTGGGATTTTATATATGAGGTGATATATTTTAATTCAAAATAGAATAAAAAAAACAAACATCACTTTTACCATCAGTTGTTGACAAGATTTCATGCTCTCTGCCCATAAACGTCACATCTCAGTACCTTGGGGACCAGATTTTCCCTGTCATATTTACCCCTTGTTTATATCATTCATACACGCTTAACTTGTAATTCTGATATTTCCAACAGCACCTTGAAGGCAGCATAATGTTCATTTGTTAGGTTGACAAAATCGGTCATTGTCAGCTCAGCGTATGAAATGTAGAGTATACCAAGTCCAGTTTACAAAGTAAAGTTTATTTAACAAAACTTTTGTCTTGAGGAAAGCTTTGTTGTAGTCCAATTTCTTCCAATGTGAACTAACTAGTAGCTTGGAAAACTACATGTTCACAGTAGCTTCTCCATACCTGATCAGATATAATGTATTAAAGCTGCACTAGGCAATATTTGACTGTGAAATTCCACCTGTTTTATCAGCTTAAATCACAAAGTGGGGCTCCAACAAAGAAGAGCCTCCTATCTTCCTAACTGAGACACTGTAGCTCAGTGGTTCTCAACGTGGGCTCCGGGGACCACTAGGGGTCCTTGAGGGGGTTCCAGGGGGTCCCCAGCAAATTGATGAATTGTTAAACTTCACCATTATTTTATTTACAAGAAATTAACACAATTAGAGAATGTAGAAGAATGACTGTTTTGATCATAGTTTCTCTGTTATCTCTCTACCTACAATACAGATAGTCATGGAATTCTGGCCAAAATCATATGTGACAATAAAAATATTTTCAGATCTCATCAAATGGGGGTCCGTGGCTCTAATGTGGACTAAATTAGGGGTCCTTGATACGAAAAAGGTTGAGAATCACTGGTGTAGCTTCACCCTATTTGCCCAAATTAAATTCTGGTGTCGGTATGGTCACTGGTAGGAAATCTTCAAGAAGTTTTGACTATTTGTGTTGAATGCTATAGTACAGCATGAGATGGCGCTATCATGTAGACAGACTTGTTGGGTTCCCATGAGCACGTCTCGCTCTCTGAGGAAGTCCCAGCGTTGCTAATGGCATGTGCACAACTTGTTGACAACAGCTGGGAGAAAATGTCCCTTAATTCAGATTACTGTTGAGTCTGCTTGTGCATTTAATTTGTGCATCATGACACCAAGTGGTCCTAATTTTAAGTTAGTTGAGGATGTGATTTATATTATATATTATATTATATTTATAATTTGATTTATTGTTTCTATTACACAATACCTGTTACAAACAAAACATTTGTAAAAGAAAAAAGAAAAGCTAAACTACAACTACCAAAGCCACACAGAAAACTAACTAAACTATATTAACTCTGACTCTGAGAAGAATTTGTCCTGCCCTGATATCATACAGACTGATAGTGCTACTGCAATATGAAGCTCAGTTGAGCTTCCCATTCGTTTTCTATGAAGTGTCTCCATGCTTTTCCATCAGTTGGTCCAGGCTGTTGCATCAGTTTTTCTTGATACTCAGAGAGTTATTATATTATATAGGGATTAACAAATATTCACTGGACTGTTTGAATTCTTAATTTTGGTAGTATTTCCTTTTTTATTTAAGAAAAGGTTCTTGCTTGTAATATGCTTGGAGGCAACATACAGTAAATACCATTTTCAAACATATCTCAAAATTTGATATCTTATTCATCTAAAACAGTGGTTCTCAACGTGGGGTCCGGGGACCACCAGGGGTCCTTGAGAGAGTTCCAGGGGGTCCCCAGCAAATTGATGAATTGTTAAACTTCACCATTAATTCAATTTACAAATTAACACAATTAGAAAATGTAGGAGAATGACTTTTTTGATCATAGTTTCACTGTTCTCTCTACCTACAATACAGATAGTCATGGGATTCTGCACAAAATCATATCTAATAGTAAACATATTATGGGTTTGAGAGACAAAGTCTTATCAAATGGGGGGTCCGGGGCCCAAATGTGGACTAAATTAGGGGTCCTTGATATGAAAAAGGTTGAGAACCACTGATCTAAAACACCTGATGATATGACAAATATCAAAAACTATTGGTTTGTGACACTATAACACTGCCTAATCTCAACTGTCATAAACAAGGTAGGCCTACTATCATTTCATTCATGCTCACGATAGCAAACTCCAAAGTACACTGGGTCCCGAGTGGCATAAATTTAGTTTTGCATGTGGGGAGGCACCAGGAACAAGGCTGCAATCCTCTTCACAGTTTAAGAAGAAATCCTGATCAAACAAATACATTTGTTTGCCTGCAAAGTGTTTTTGACCTCATGACCTCTGCAGTGTACACACAACTCTTCCAGAGAAATGGAGGAGGGACTGTGATTGATGGGTGAGTGGGAGGTTTTCATTTTCCCAGACTTGAGGATGTGCTTCTTTGTGCTTCTTTCTTTCTTTTTTTTTTACCGTGTGTGTGTGTGTGTGTATGTGTATGTGTGTGTACACGTGCACAGCAGGACTTGTAATTCGGTGTCACTAAAAAGTACATTCACTTAAAGCTGTTGACCTTTAGATTGTGTTCAGATGAATCACACACACACACACACACACACACTCCTTCACTCAAGAAGTCTATGCTTACAATAAACATGTTTAATCCTGACATATTCCTACTCAACGTGGCCCAAACGGCAGCAGGCAGTAGATAAACAGGAAATATTACACACGATGATCAAGGGGGAGTCATGCCTATGTTCCCAGGGTCCGATGTTCCCAGGGTCCTATGTTCCCAGGGTCCTATGTTCCCAAGGTCCTATGTTACCAGGGTCCTATGTTCTCCAGCTCTATATAGCACACAATGGGAACCTGAAAAAGATGTTCCACAGCTCTGTATTCGCTTAATATGGTTAGTTAGGGTTAGGGTCAGGGTTAAACATAGGACCCTGGGAACATAGGACCCTGGGAACATAGATACACTCCCATGAAGCGCATATCAGGCCTACCAGACCTGGGTCAGATTATTATTCACAGAATTTTTGCTGAACTTGAGCCTGAACCTGTCAAGAACAACCACTTTGTTCTTGTGTGCTGGTCCCATCTCAATCCACTGAGCTGGACTCAGTTTTCTAAGTGTAGGGATCCTAGTCTTGTAAACCAGACTACCTTGCATGCTGTGATCACCTTGGAACAAAGCCTGGCTTATGAAACTACGTGGACCCAAAACAATCATGATAACTCCAAGCAGATTAAAGCATACATTCAAAGTAATCAAAAATATTTCAATTGAAATTGACACAATCCTGGAATGTGTGTGACAACTACTCTAGATTACACAAATAAAATAATGTAAAATGTGAATTTATATCAGTCTATCATGCAAATACCACCATCATGATACTCATTAGATTTGCCTGAGGTATTCTTGGTATTCTTATTAGCCTGCATTGCAATCATTTTCTATAAATATAATCCACTGCAACAAATACTAACATACTACATAAACTGTACATGTCATTTGATTACAGACATCTATTCTTTGCCCTCCCAGATAGCCAACTGCTGATGTGATGGAATAAGTCCTCATGGTGGTGTATTCAGAGCCATTAAAGGTCCCATATTCTACACTTTCCAGTGTTTTGTTTTATGTCTTGTGGTCCATTCAAAGCTGTTTGTGTGATGTCATGAACCAAAAACACTCTCAATCCATTTATACACGTTCATTTTCCAGCATCTCTCTGAGCCTTACCTAGAACAGGCTGTTTCTGTCGCTGTGCCTTTAAGGCTCATTAATATTAACAGTCCCTCTGTTCTGATTGGCTAACCGTTTCACGAGTGAAAGGTGAGACACCACAGAGAGGCAGCTACAGGTAGGGAAAACTCTCCGGTAATAAACAGTGACAACTGCTCAACCGCTTTGAAAAAAACACTTTGTTAGTCTATTATTTCTTACAAAAATGATAATGAGCGAACCTTTGTGACGCCACAAAGTTACGGAAGTCCAAACGACTCGTTTAGAGGCTCGCTTTTCTAATATGGATTGTGTGGATTTAGTTGGCGACCGTGCGTTTTGATACTTTCACCATGTTTAGATAGACCATCCAACTGCTTTATAATCAAAAAAGGCAAGGGAAATACAGTTTTACACCATATGGGACTTTTGATTGAAATCAGCTTCAGTGGCATTGACCTTTCAGAACACAGCATTGTTCAGTTTGGCCATACGGGTGCCATGTTTCTGCCCCTTCTCTAGGCCTAAGAATTGTTGGCTGTAAACATGTGTAAACATGTAACAATTCACTTTACTCACCTGGCCGCCATTTCTGATTTATGTCATACTTCAGGCGGGAAACCCTACCATGAAAACCGTGAAGCAGATGGAAACAGAGGGAAACTCAACTGGTCTTTGGACAGAAAATTTAAATATACACCAAAATGATCCTTGAATATTGTGGAGGGATAAACAGAGCTGGAGAAGGTCCAATTCAAAGACCACAGCAGCTGGACTGATGTTAATCCATATTTGTTAGCTAATGTTAGCATTCAGCTAAGTTAGATTTATCTCCAAATCAAATAAGTTTATTATGTAAGTTATAAGTTATGTGAAAACAAGTTTAACAATTAGTTTTAAACAGTTAAAGCCAGCTAATTCTAGCATTAGCTAGCAGACACAGCTAACATACACAATCTGCCAGTAAGGATATGAAGCATAATGTTAGCATTTAGTAGTAAATAATAATAATTAATATGATAAACTTTATTTATATAGCACTTCTCTAAAAGCAGTTTACAAATTGCTTTACATAAAAACAGAAGCAATAGAAAAAAAGGAATAGAATAAATAACACAAGCATCCAAAAGAATTAACAGATAAAAAAAATACTAAAAAAGAAAAGACACAAAGTATAAAAAGAATAAAAGACAAATTAAAATTAAACATTGTCATGATGAAGTAAAGATAAAGGCTGCATGCTGACAATTAATCAGTATTAGATGTAGTTGGTGTAGTTGGAGATAAATGTAACGTTACCAACAAGTAACTGACTGCTAACACTAGCTAATGTTACGGATCAACATCAATCCAGTTGCTCTGGCTGAGTTTGCCTCTGTTTTGTCTTTCCTCCTGCTTTGCTGTCTTCTTGGTAGGATTCCCCCCTGTGTCATAACAGGCCTTTTTCTCAAACATGGCTGCCGTACTTCCACAGGGTAAAGCTCAGTTCTCACCATTGCCAGCAGTGTTAAAAAGCCAACTTTCTGTCGCCCATAACTCTGTCTGTGATCACTTATTTTGTGTTTCAACATAGTGTATAACACAATACAGGTGTTGTCACTGACAGATCTTTCTGTTTCTGTTGTCAGACGACTGCACAAATAACTGTGATTGAGGGTCACAAAATGCTAACTGGCTAACCAAGGCTAACGCTAATTTCTGTACTGTTAGCATTTTGTGACCCTCGATCAAATCACTTATTTTATAGTTGCGCAGTCGTCTGACAACAGAAACAGAAATAGTGACAACACCAGTATTGTGTTATACATTATATTGAAACACAAAATGAGTGATCACAGAGTTATGGGTGACAGAAAGTTTGCTTTTTAACATTGCTGGCAATGGTGAGACCGATCTATACCCTGCAGAGGTACGGCAGCCATGTTTGTGACAAGGGCCTATGAGCCATGAAGCAGAAATGTGGCGCTAACATGGCTGCCACTGACACTGATTAATTCTACCCTTCTAACTCTAGCAATACAGTCATGTGGGGACCCACAAAAATATCCTCTTGATCCATTTTGGGTGCTGAACCATTGTTAAATTTAATTAGAATGTATATTTTTTTCTCAATATTGTAGGATACAACCACATTTTTGCAGAACAAAGAACAAGAACTCCAGATTCAAATTCATGAGAAACATTCCTTTCTAATATTTCATTTTACACAAGGCAGTTCATAATTTCAGTTCACACTAGTAGCAATCACTCTTAAACTCAATCAATCAGTTTGCTTCCGTCATTATTCTCCATCAGTAGGCTAATTGTAAACTTGGGGGCAGGGAGATGGCTTGGCATTGAAAAATCAGTGATTCATATAATGTAAAAAACAATACAAATGTAATGTAATTTTCTGAATTTTCATAAAATGATATAATCCATCAAATAGACTAAAAAGAACAAATTAAAATTATCAGTTGGTGTTCGCCATTCTTGTCAGGAGGTTGTTAGTAGGCATTCCTTTGGTTTTAGCGGTTAATTTTTTTTATCAGGTGTCTTGGAGCAGGCATGCTGATGGACTGTAGAGCCTTTCGTTTTGCTTATCAGATCACAATGGATGAAACTAAAGGGAAGCTGATCTTGGCTAAGCACTTCTACTCTGCAAAATATAAATATAGACCCATCAAGACATTAACAGATTTCCGCCATGATGAGGTATTGCATGTGCATCTATGCTGCATTCATCCACTTCAATTCACAATTCAGTCATCATTCCATCCACTCAGCACTGGGCACATCAAATTAGAAATAAAAGGCCTATTACGAGGCTTCTTGCTTGGGTCCTCTTGAATCATTACTTTTGCTACATTCTGTCATATGGTTAACCACTTTTTTGTTTTTCATTCAAAGACACTACAGTGTACCTGAATTCATTCATTCATTCATTCATTCATTCATTCATTCATTCATTCATTCATTCAATCATTCATCATGAAAACAAACTCATTCCACCGTATATCTGACTTTTGGCAGTCCTCTGTGTATGTACACTGGAGTGTTTTTCATGTCTTTATTCTCCTTATCATCAATCCCTTCTTCTATCCCTCCCTCCTCCACATCCCCTGCTTTTCCCATCATCCTCAGCGGCCATAGCAGCCCACCATGTTGTTGACCGTTGTTGTTTGCTGCCTGGCAACAGTGAGCTCCGGCCTTCTCTTTAGTCAGGAAGTAAAGGAGAGCGTTGAGCCATGCGTTGAATGAGGCCAAGGGCCTAGTGATCTTATAGCACATGGAGACCATGGTCATAGTGTGACAGGGGACTCCCTTCGTCACTTTGAGGATGAGGAAGATGGTTCTGGTGACGTGGAAGGGGAAGAAGCAGAGAGCAAACAGGAGGGTGATGGTGATGATGGTCTTGATGGATTTACGTCGGCGATGGGCGTACGGGGAGTGGGCACCGAGGAAAACTGAAAGCCCTGCATCTCTTCCCAGTACCCCTTCTAATCTATTGCTTCCTCTTCTTCCTCTTCCTCCAACTATCCCAGCTCTACTGCCTCTCCCTCCAACCCCTCCTTCTCCTTCTCCTTCTCCTTCTCCTCCTCCACTCCCCACTCCCTCATTTTCTCCCTCTCTCTGACCCCTGTGGGACAGCGGCTGGGAATGCAGTGTCCTAAATATGGTCAGAACGACATGGGAGTAGCACCAAGCAATTATGGAAAATGGCACAAAAAAGCCCAACAAGTGGAGTATGATTCCATAGGGCACATAGTCCGAAAACTCCTTATCTATGGCATCATCCCAACAGTTCTGGTACTCCTCAACCACCCCTCCCCAGTTACCATGGCTACCATTGCCATTGATTGACGATAGCTCGAGGTTCAGTCCGTCAACACCGCCGGTATCACCGCTGGCCCCTGCCAGCCGAGTCACATGGCCGGTCTGGGCGAACCGGAAGATGGGGCAGGTCAAAGCGAACACCACGCCCCAAACCAGGACACAGGTCCACTTCACCGCCCTCTTGGTCTCCATTGTGATGATCTTCATCGGGTGGCAGATACCCAGATACCTATGGACAGAGATGCAGGTGAGGAAGAAGATGGAGCAGTAGAGGTTAAAGTAGAAGAGAAAACGGACCAGCCGGCACATGAAGTCCCCGAAGACCCAGCGGTCGCGCATGATGTAACTAGCGACGAGAAAAGGCAGCGACAGGCCGTACATGAAGTCTGTGGAGGCCAGGTTGACCATGTAGATCAGCGAGGCGTTCCACCGCTTGGTCCGCCGAAAGGAGCGGTAGAGGACCACAGAGTTGAGGGAGATGCTGAACATGAACGTGAAGGAATAACAGATGGGGAGGAAGATGTACTTGTAGGACTCGTCTATGCTGCAGGAGGGGGGTGGAGGGATGGAGGGATGAGAGGAGGAGGAGGAATTTAGGAGAGCATGGAGTATGGTGACGTTGATGTCGGGAGGAGCTCCGCCTCGGGGGGCCATGGTGAGGGATTCGGTGGTTTTCATGGTCGTGGATTTGGGATTCCTTCACTGGTGTAGAGGGACTTCTTCTCTTTCATCCTCACACTCTTTGCGATCTATGACTTTGCTTTTGTTTGATGTCGGATCCTCTGTGGTCGATTTTAGACGGTCCGATCCATCAGTGGGTTTTCACCTAGAGAAAGAGAGAGATTAGTCATCCATCCACAATCATTCACAAGTTCAGTAGATCTCATCAAATTTATTATCTCAGCTTCATATACTGTCTGTCTTGTAAAATCCTCCTGGAAGAAGTTCTATCATCATACTATAAAGCAAGGAGTCTCTGTCTGTATGTGTGTCCTTCGCAAATCTCGAGAACCGTTCGTCCGATCTACTTCACACTTGGCGGGTGTATTGCTGGGGACCCAAGGACATGCCGTATCGGATCAATCTCGGAACCTATCGTCTATCGGTCTGACCACGATTAGACTCTGGGGGCGACGGCCAATATTTCGGGGTTTTCCGGTGTAGCCAGCGGACATCCGGGCCAAGACTTCCTCTTCCGTGCGCCGCTCATTGTTTACAGTCCGATTAGCAACTTGAGACATGAGAATGGAGTCGGAGTTGAGAGACGACGTCTCATATGCAGATATCTGTTTATAGAGATTAGCCGAAATGTCGTCCGGACCTAAAACACCTACAAAAAGTATCAATGTTTGTGTGTTGTGTGGAGAAACGTTCGACTCTCACATCTCAAGTTGCTAATCGGACTGTAAACAATGACCGGCACATGGAAGAGGAAGTCTTGGCCCGGATGTCCGCTGGCTACACCGGAAACCCCCGAAATATTGGCCGTCGCCCCCAGAGTCTAATCGTCGTCAGACCGATAGACGATGGGTTCCGAGATTGGTGTCGGATTGTACACGCGACACGTTCAATATTAATAAACTTGGGGCTATTAATAAATGAGGCTCAAAGCAAGCGACTGGAAGCGCAGTGTCGAGTGTGAAGTTGTTTGGATGAGCGGTTCTCCAGAAAGCTGCAATCGGCCCGTTCCGAACAGGCATGTTTTGAACGGGCACTGCACTAGTTCTTTTAAATTTTCTTTCCTCGGTTCATAGGGAGCAGAAGGAATGGAAAGCATCATGGCTAGCCGAGTTTATCATTCATCTCCCTTCCCACCTCCCCAATCTCTCCCCGTTTTGACCGTTGACTGGCCCCTTGCACAACTTCCTCGGGGTTGTTTGCCCTCCCGTGGTACGTTGCTGATTCCCAGTGGTTGTTTGCCTTCCTGTGTACAAGTGTATGCTGCTGAATCAGTCTCTTCTCACCCCATTAACTCAGCAATAAGTAACCACACTTCCCCTAGATCTCTCCATGCATCCCTCTGTACATCGCTCTATCTCTCGGTCAATGCCTGACATCGTCACCCTACCGTCACCCCCGACCTTCTTAACTCCTTTTCACCCCTCCTTTCACACATGACATTCTTTGCTCCTTTTTTTGCTCCATTGCCTTTTAGGATCCCAAGCCTTATTGCTGCCAAATAACCTAATTTCAGTGGTAAATTGCGATTGAAAAAGTTGTATGTAACTGTAGGATTTGATTATCTTATATTGACTGAATGAGAAGAACCATTACTAGCCTACGATGGTTTTTGCATGCAATTTTTCCATCTCATTCATTATGCATGTATGTGATATTTTTGCCACATTTTTATATTGCGCATATTCTGCGTTCATTCTTTATTTGTCTCAGCTTTACTGCTGTCACATGCACACTCTTAATGCTGCAATCCATACTTTTCATTCATACATTTCTACTTAACATTTTCTAGTGTTGAAATCATTGGTTGTGTATATCTATATACCCCTCATTTGCTCTATTCTTATTTATATTCTATTTTTTGTTGTTGCATCCTCTTACTATTTTCTGCTGCAACGATCCAATTTATATAAAGTTTCATCTGATCTAATGTTATGTCAGCTATACGGGAACTACAGCAAATATCCAATCAAAGTCAATCTTTTTCAACTAAACACCATTCATTTAGGCAATGCTTTACCTCTTGGTCGAATGCTTTGCTGTCACCTGTCCCCTCCATATTAGGATCATCGACAGGTGCAATTGAGTGTCTGTGTGTGTGTGTGTGTGTGTGTGTGTGTGTGTGTGTGTTCAGTGAGCAATCAGCAGGGTTGCCATCACTTCACACCTACAGAGTTAAAGTAAATATGGGTCATGTGTGAACCAACAACATGACGTATAAAGACATGTCATTAAAGGGACAATACAGCTAATTACATCACACACCAGACATTTGGCTATGTCACCACAATCTAAGAATTCTATTCTTACAGCCTGGGACAGTCTGATCAATAATTCTCTCCCAAAGCTAGAAACAAGAAGAAAGCTAAAACCATGGTGTGTGATGTCATCAAACAGCACCTGTGATAGTGAATATGAGACTGACATTGTATTCTCATGTATTAGTTGTATTTAGCAAACTGCATTAATGTAGTAAACCATCCATATGATAATAATTTGCAGCAACTGGTGTAATAATCCCTTTAACGTAATATGTTTTATACGTTACCTAACATTAATGTAATAACCTTTTCCAGTAAATGTAATAATCATTACATTGTTGGGCTTAATTACACACCCAAAGGCTGAAACAATAAATAAAAAATATATAAAAATATACAGTACTGTGCAAAAGTCTTAGGCACCCTAGACTTTTTGTATAAATTTTGTCTTAGATGTTTATTTATGTGTAGTCAGTAGACTGCTCTTTATAGTATTTCTTTTTGGATTTAGAAACTTTTGATTTCATTATTTTTGAAAGCCTCTTCGCTTTACAGATTTTTTTTTTTACATGTGCCTAAGACTTTTGCACAGGACTGTATATAATATATAAAAATAAAGACGACCTTTTAATGGAGAGTGTGGCGCCTCATCTTCTATGGACTACAAAGAAGGCTGAAATTTTCAGTTTTCAAAAATGTAATAACTGAACTGATAATCTATTATTAGTCAAATTTCAGTATAGAACAGTCACCTATTTGGTGCTAAATCTGAAAATCTGAAATTTCAACCTTCCTGTTAATGTAACAAAACACAGTAATGCAATAGTTATGTTAAAAGGAAAAAGTTATTAAGTTAATGGTAGGTAACCTATTACATTGCAGGCAAATTTATTACATTAACAGGATTATTACACTACTTGCTGCAAATTTTTTATGGTTTAATACATAAATGGGAAGCTATTACATTAACAGTTAAGAGTTGTAACAAGCACTATTATGAAATAAAGCACATACAAGTGAATATGGTGTGTGCCCAGAGTCAGCCTACATGGTTAATGCAACTCCAGAAAGAGTCTTTTAATGAAACCACAGAGTACAGGCTGGGTTCACTGGATCCTAGCTTGGGGAGAGGATTGATAAGAACACTTGTTAATTTTTAAATGGGAGTGCTGCGCTCGCCAGATTCAGCGAGCATCCTAACATGAAAAGAAAAGGAAAACAACAGGATAGGCTTTTCTGTTCATGTGTGAATAAAAGCTCTTCTCTGGATGAAGGACGCATGGAAGATCACAAGAGGGTTTGGCTTTCCAGCACCAGCTAACAGCTTCTGAGAAATAAGCCCGGCACAGAACATACACACTCCAGCCTCATGTATTATCTGCTGTGAGCTACTGTCACTGCAGTCATATTCAATCTCAATAAAAAAAATGTTTAAGGATCATTTTTCCTTTTAAAGTATTCAATTTAATTTCTAAACATGATCCCCAGTGATTTACTTTCCAAATTCTTCACCACATATGTTAAAAAAGCATATCTATTGTCTAACAAACTAAATGTTCTTGTCATTTCTTAGTACTTTTGCAAAGGCTTTGGACCAAAATAGCAACTGGCAAGCCGTCAGAGATGCATTAGGAGTTTAGTGTGGGTGTAAAAGGCGCTGCATCTATAAATAAAACTCATAAATACCTGCATCACTGCAATCTGGTGTTGGTGAACGGGCTTACCTGTGCAAGCAATGAGTTTTGCTCCATATGGCTCCTGCTCTATCTGTTCCCCATCAGAAGAATCAGCACAAAATACTTTAAAAAGAAAAAGTCAAATACGTAGAATTCAGTGTAATATGTCAGGAGCTCCAAAAGGTGGGTGAAAAAATAAAGCTTTTCCAGATCAAGTCATATTGAAAAAAAAACAAATATCAGATGTAAGCAGTGATGATCCTGTCCTTGGAAAATCTTCCTGATCAGTGACCTTGACAGTTTGACCACTTCAGCTTTCACCTTTCTTTGGTGCTTCTCTGAACCGTCCAACCAAGGCCTGTAGTTTCTATGGTAATTCAGTCCCTCCCTCTGTCCCTCAGTGTGTCATCCAATTCTTCCTCTGGCTTCGCCTTTGTGTGAGTGTCTGTCTGTGTGTGTGTGTGTGTGTGTGTGTGTGTGTGTGTGTGATCCAGAGTCCCTCCCTCTTCACCTCTTAAGATGAGCTGAATGTTTTGTGATGGAGACTGATCGCCCTGAGAAGTCACACACAGCTATAGAAGAATGGATTCCATACAAAGAACACACTGTTTGTATCACTATACTTGTGAGGACCTTCACTGACTACATTCTAGGCTTGGGCCAATATTCGATATTATTTAATATTGCGATATCTTGTGAATATCGCAATATTTTGTGAATATCGTGATATTTACTAGTGGTAGGATAGTAAAAAATGAAAATAATCATACTTGAAGTGAAAAATTTGTTTTTAATTCAAGTGTTTTCCCTTTTCCACAATCAGCCTGTTTTTCTGGAAATAGCAAGAATGAGCAAATTACACCAAATGGCCGTTGTTTCCTCCAATGCTTGAATAGTGAGATCAAATTTCTAGGCTGTTAACAATAATAATAAAAATTAGTATTATAGCCTATAAATTTGATGTAATTTGGAAGAAATAAAAAAACCCCACCGAAAAAAAAAACCCGGGAAAAAAAGGATAATACGATAATATCGCATATCGCGATATTTTGGCGGGACAGCATCATGATATTACATTTTGGATATCGCCTACAACATTCATTCCCTAACAACTCACCCTGACCTTTATCCTGCCCTATCCTAAACCTACTTCTAATTTTAACCCTAAACCCAAATAAACAAACTAACCTAAACTAACTTTGACCTTAATCCTTACTTTAACCTAAACCTTATCCTAAACTTGTCCCTTTAAAGAAGTGAGGAGCAGAAAATGTCCCCACTTCGGAAGATTTTCCTCATCTTTCTACCTTGTGAGCAGTGGTGGAAGAAGTACTCAGATCTTTTACTTCAGTAAAAGTAGAAATACCACAGTATAAAAATACTCTGTTACAAGTAAAAGTCCTGCATTCAAAATGTTACTTAAGTAAAAGTACAAAAGTATTAGCATCAAAATGTACTTAAAGCAACAAAAGTAAAAGTACTCATTATGCAGAATGGCCCATTTCAGAATAATACAGTATATATTATATTATTGAATTATAATTATTGATGCATTAATGTGTAAGCATCACTTTAATGTTGCAGCTGGAAAAGGTGGGGCTGATTTTCACTACTTTATATACTGCTGGGTAGCTTACAGTAATCTATAATAATACATCACAATGTATTAGTTGATTATATTTTGTATTAATAATCTGAATCTGCAAAGTAACTAGTAACTTAAGTTATCAAATAAAGGTAGTGGAGTAAAAAGTACAATATTTCCCTCTGAAATGTAGTGGAGTAGAAGTATAAAGTAGCATAAAATGGTAATACTCAAGTAAAGTACAAGTACCTCAAAATTGTACTTAAGTAGAGTATTCGAGTAAATGTACTTAGTTACTTTCTACCTCTGCTTGTGAGGACATTTGGTTCTCATAAATATACAAATACAAGAACACACACACACACACACACACATAGGCCGTGAGCATATTCACCAGTAAACAAGAATCCATACATCATCGAACAGCGCCTAAATGCCACATGCATACATATAACGTGATTGAGACACAGATTGATGAGTTTATTCATTGATCGGTTCTGAACATGACGTGAAACTGGTCAGTATGACATGGTGATAAATAGTCACACACAGTTTCTCTTCTGAAACTGACATTTATGATTGGACTAGGTTGGTTTCTTTAAACTGTCTACTGGGATACAAACTGGGTGACAGCTTTGTTACCGTTTAGTTCCCACATGATAACAGTTCCAATGTGTTTTCATGAGCCTCCTAAAACCACAGACTGCATTTTGTGTTGGTCTGTCTTGTTACAGACCCTCAAATTAGACCACAAACCACTATTACTAATCAGATTTATTCTCATATGGGAAGATTTTTAGTGTCGATTTAGTATTGAACTGTAGAACTGTCTGCACTGTATGTGGGGAGATAATACTAGAGTGAAACCTACACACAGAAAAATAAAAGTGCGAACTGGAACCGAAAAGTTCTTCGGAGTGATGCCACAGAAGAACCATTTCTGGTTCCACAAAGAACCTTTCAAGAACCTTTTAAGAAATATATGGTTTCAAAGAACCATATAAGGTTCTTTGGGATAGGCTATTAAAAAGTTCTTAATTCTTAGTTAGGCTATTGGATGGTGAGTGATGGTGTAAATGTGGAAAATAACCAAACCCCTCTATATTGTGCAATTGCAAATGAGGCTATAGAAGGACAGATAAAAACACAATGCAGGAGTCTAGTACAGAAATGGTTCTTTAAAGAACCTTGGTCTGAAAGGTTCTTTGTGGAATCAGAAATGGTTCTTCTATGGCATCGCTCCCAAG
Organism: Centroberyx affinis; assembly: GCF_046629955.1. NCBI lineage: Eukaryota > Metazoa > Chordata > Actinopteri > Beryciformes > Berycidae > Centroberyx > Centroberyx affinis. Next base: position 61,925 of record NW_027280960.1, read on the forward strand.
AACCATTTTCGGCACCTTTATTTTTCTGTGTGTAGGATTACAATAGTCATTCTTATACATTCTCTAATTGGGATAAATTCTACTGCATCAAATTAAAGTGAAATTTAACTATTCCTCATTTTGCTGGGGACCCCTGGCAACCCATTTAAGGACCCCTGAGTGTCCCTGGACCTCACTTTGAGAACGACTGGACTATTGGAAATCCTGGAAAGGGGGAACAGTATTGCTTGCAGCAGTGCTTCATGCAGTTTGTTGTTTTTGGGCGCTCAATGAAAATGGACAGACCCAGAAGCACCTACCACTCTCATAAAACCATTGGTAATTAAGACAGCAGAGGCAACTGGGGCCTAAATCAGGGCCTTGTTTCAGTTTAGTAACACTTCTTTATAATATATTGTACTATATGGTTTGATCTTTTCCCACCTTCGGCGTTAAGAGTTTATGCGTCCTGACGGTGAGCTGCAAATGGATCTGCTGATATGATCAAGCTAATTCAAAAGTACATTCTTGAATTATGACTTCTGCTGCCTCCATACAGGGTTCCTACACATTTTCAATTAAAAAACTCCATATTTTTTCCAGACCTTGATTTGTTTTGAAGATTTTGTCTGGTGTTCAATATGATTTCCGCAGATAGACATCTTGCCCCTGCTAACTAGGTCATATCACTGTATAGATGAAGATTGTTCTTCACAGCCACAAATATCAGAATATGTGAGATGATTGGCAGGGTTCCTACACGGTTTCCATTTTAAAATTCCATATTTTTCCCAGACCCTATGTTCTTGACTGGATTTGATTTTGGTGGGTATTTGATATAATGCATGCTGACAGCGGCTGGGTAATAAGAGCGTCCCTCTATCTGAACATTATTCTGCACATCAACAAAAACTTTCCAGATCTGCATAGGAACCCTGTCCATGAGTCAAACCTGTGTCCCCCAACACTGGAAACACTCAAAATACTAAAGGTGAGTGGACTGTCCTCTGTCCTTTTGTTCCCTTTCTCTCCTTAGGGAAACTTAGAGAAAACTCACTCAAGTTTTAATACACCTTTTATGTGGCTAAAGGGATGAAGATCCACAGGTTTACGGGCTATCAGTTGTTTCTTTATGGGGCATAGGTATGTGGTGAATGAAAAATATCCCAAACCCTGTGCCAGTGTGACACAAGACAAGATGATTAAATCAACAAATATTAAAAAAAAAAAAAATCATCCCTTATATGTAAAAAGCACTTTGGTGAAGAATCAGCTCCATTTTGCCTAGATAGTTCAGTTATTTTCAGACTTCACCAAAAAATCCAAGACAAGATCAGAGATCATCATTAAACTTGAAACAAAGTCGATAACAACGAACAGAGATTGTTCAATTGGCAATTAGCAGCGTGTTAATAGGAATCCCTTTTCATATGCCAGTTTTAACCCTTAAGAAAAGATGCTAATCACTACAACATTGTATTAGTAAGACACAGACAATTTCCCTCATAAAAACACAAAATAAGATTAAAAATATTGAAACAAAATACTGTGCAATTGGATGTACAAAAGTCTTTTCAGGGAGTGATAGTCTCTTCACAGTGATTTGTTGGTCAAACCAGCAGCATCTGGCTTCCCATCAGAGTGATTGATTGTGATGTCACTGTAATCCACTGTGACATCATTTGTGATTGTGACTTCACTGTGGTTTGTCTGTTGATTGTGACATCTAGGGCTGCAACTACTGATTATTTTCATTTAGAATATCAAATCTTGCATTGGATATTCTAATAATCTATGACAAAAAACATTTTTTCCCCAACATTTCAGTGTAATAAAATTAAATTAAAAAATGTCAATGACACAGGTTCTACCATTCTTACAAATGATTTCATAATACATCCATGGAGGCCATCCTTTTTCTTATCCTCTAAATTAATGACGGCTCGCCCATGGAGGCAATCAGTGGCAAATCACAATATTAAGATGATTCGAAAACAGACATTATTTTTCAATAAAAAAATCTTCAGATTTTTACAATTTATCAACTATTCGTTGCAACCCTAGTGACATAACCAATCACAACGCTGCGTGGAACAGGTGAGCTTTGGTTGGGAGGGATCACTGGAGTCAGAGTGATGTCAGGTCCTGGACCTCCAGCAACATGGCGTCCTGCTCTGTCCTCAGCTGGTCCCGAACCTGGAGGCGACCCACCAGCTCTGAACTCAGGTCTGGGGAGGACAGATGCAAAAAGGTTAGAACAGTCAGGGCTTTGAGGTGATGTAATGTGCCGACCGGCAGCAACAACGGCTGAGACCAGCTCACTCCAATTCTACACTTAAGACTTGGGCGTTTCAACACATTAAATTCAGCAGGATTTAATAGACCTGGTTAATTTCTGTGCTGTTTTTGACTGGAAACTGATCATTTCATCACTTTTATATCTGATCCATTTTGTGTTTAATGTCAGCTTGTTAGCTAGCTAACCATAGTATCTGGACAGCTAACCATCACTGTCCCGTTGTTAACACATCTGATCAGCACACTAGCTAACGTTACGTGACTAGTAGCTCAGACTGTGTAGTATTATAGGATAGAAATAAAGGAGCTAGGGCTAAAGGGACTAGCGCTAAAGGAGCTACGACTACAGGAGCTAGGGCTAAAGGAGCTAGGGCTAAAGGGACTAGGGCTAAAGCAGCTAGAGCTAAAGGAGCTACAACTACAGGAGCTAGGGCTAAAGGAGCTAGAGCTAAAGGGACTAGGGCTAAAGCAGCTAGGGCTAAAGGAGCTAGGGCTAAAGGAGCTACCACTAAGGAACTAGGGCTAAAGGAGCTAGAGCTAAAGGGACTAGGGCTAAAGCAGCTAGGGCTAAAGGAGCTACAACTACAGGAGCTAGGGCTAAAGGAGCTAGCGCTAAAGGGACTAGGGCTAAAGCAGCTAGGGCTAAAGGAGCTACAACTACAGGAGCTAGGGCTAAAGGAGCTAGCGCTAAAGGGACTAGGGCTAAAGCAGCTAGGGCTAAAGGAGCTACAACTACAGGAGCTAGGGCTAAAGGAGCTAGCGCTAAAGGAGCTACGACTGCAGGAGCTAGGGCTAAAGAAGCTAGAGCTAAAGGGACTAGGGCTAAAGCAGCTAGGGCTAAAGGAGCTACGACTAAAGGAACTATAGGGCTAAAGGAGCTAAGACTACAGGAGCTAGGGCTAAAGGGACCTACACCACAACAATCTTTTTCAGGTGTCTAGCCTGGTTGTTTATTTCTTGCTGTTATGGTTGGTGGGATTTGCGACACTACTTTAAAGCCTCTATAACAGTGATTCTCAACCTTTTTCATATCAAGGACCCCTAATTTAGTCCACATTAGGGCCACGGACCCCCATTTGAAGAGATTTTGTCTCTCTGACCCAAATCTGTGAATATTTTTATTGTCACATATGATTTTGGGTTAGGGTTAGGGTTAGCTAACTATCTGTTTTGTAGGTAGAGAGATAACAGTGAAAACTAGGATAATAGTCATTCTTCTACATCTAAATCTTCTTGTAAATTAAATATATGGTGAATAATGGTGAAGTTTAACAATTTATCAACTTGCTGGGGACCCCCTGGAACCCCCTCAAGGACCCCTGGTGGTCCCCGGACCCCACGTTGAGAACCACTGCTCTATAAGATTTAATTGAGTTCAATAGGTCAACTGTGATTTCCAACCAGGAGATTCCAGTTTGTGGGCCCTATTTTTGTGAATCATTATGCAAATGTGGTGGTAGTGCAAGTTGATGACTCACAACATATTTTTGGCAATTTGGTAACCAGAGGTAATTATTCACACAATAACCACATGTGCAGTTACAACAAAATTTGTGGTGCAATAAAATGTGTTTCCATTGTTGGTTGCTTGTAGTTCGTTTTACTTAAGTGATTAAAAAGGTTGCATTCAATTAGTTATATTCGACTTTGTTTACATGTGCACAATAATGCCACTATTGCCAAGACAATATTCTGTTTAAGCCATTTACATGATTGCATAAACTGGCAACTCCCCATAGTAGACTGAGGTACTTATTCCAGTAATCCAGAGAGAATTGTGGAAGTTCTTTAAAAAGAAAAAGAAAAACTAGAAGGGCACTCGGAGAGCGCAGACCTCCGCCAAGGTTCGTGCTATTATTGCTTGTTTGTGAGTCGGATCTGGATCCGCTCCAAAATTTAACAGGTTCTTCCTTGGCCCATGCTACATCCTTCCACCAAGTTTCATGCAAATCGGGCCAGTAGTTTTTCCGTAATCCTGCTAACAGACAAACAGACAAACAAATGGCACCGAAAACATAACCTCCTTGGCGGAGGTAAAAAGACTAGTTTCCTGTCCCGCCACTATCAAATTTACCCGAAACTTACAGCCATGATTCTGCTCTACCACGTCATGTTATTCATCACAGCCATAGGCCTTTGTCTACTGCAATTTAAAAAAAGCCATAGAAAGAAGGAGAGGATGCATGCAGTTGTTGACAACCCGGCGTTTTTGGGGACTGGTGGGAACTGGTGGTCCTGGGGGAGTTTAGTGATGCAGTGGAAACAAAACTTTAGAACGTCCTGAAGATCTGTCATGGAGCTGTGGATGTCACTGTCTGTGCTCCTGTACTCCTGATGATCTGCGCTGTATAACATTGGAATGACCTAGAGCTATAGACAAACAGCTTGGCGAGCACACGAGCACAGAAGTCTGTATACCTAATTTGTTAGAGCCTTAAGTGTTTGAATTGCTTTTTGAGTTCGACTGTCGGCCCTGTTGGATTGTATTGGAGATCAGCGCTCCTTGCAAACTGAGCGGTACGCAAAAACTAGGAAAAAAACTGGAATTATACTTTTAGGTTTGGGTTAGCGGTAGGGCTGGGCAATATGGTTGAAATCAGTATCATGATAATCATAAGGATTTTTCTCGATATCAATATATATCACGATATGGTTCATGTATGCAAAATCACGTTAAATAATCAAATTAATGTTCATCTCATTGAACCGAATGGTAATGTTAGGTGTGATGTCAAACAAAACAGAAATATTCAAATCATATTCCTACCATACCTCATTTTATGAGAGTTTTTAAGTAAAATTTGCTTGTCATCATCAATTTAGACAGCAGAAATGTGTGTCACGATATCAAAATATCTTCATATCATCACAATATGATTCCACTGAAAGACGATAAATGATAATATTGAATTATCACCCAGCCCTAGTTAGCGGTTAGGGTTAGGTGAAGGTTTGGGTTAGATCTTAAAATGTAGTGATTAGATGCAGCATGTGTATGGGTGTGTGTGTGTGTGTGTGTGTGTACCTTGTATGGCTTGGCTGTGGGAGGTACATAGAGCATTTAGCTCCTTGATACTGAAGGTTTGTAAATCACTGAGCTCCAAATGCCTCCTCTTCACTAGAGGATCACCACAGGCTGGAACCTGGGAGAGGAGAGGAGAGGAGAGGAGAGGAGGAGAGGAGAGGAGAGGAGATGAGAGGAGAGGAAGAGGAGAGAGGAGAGAGGAGGAGGAGAGAGGAGAGAGGAGGAGAGGAGAGAAGAGAGGAGAGGATGCTATGTTAAACTACAGTTGCCAACCAACCTGTCACATTTTTGTACATATATATATACAAAGAGAGAGACATAGAGAGAGAGAGAGAGAGAGATGGGTGGGGCTATCAATCTAGTATGGTATTACGGCTGAACAATGTTAACTAAGGTATTAATTTATACATTATTTAATAGTCATCTTTATAAACTATTAAATAATGTATAAATTAATACCTTAGTTAACATGAACACCATTAGTAAATTACACATTATTTAGCTGTTAATTAAGGGTCAGTTAATGCTTATTAAGCATTAACTGACCCTTAACTTAGTGACCCTTATTGTAAAGTGTTACTCAGATGCTTCAAAAGAAAGCACAGTAGTTTACAATCGATCCGTTTCTGATGCATCGCTTATGGAGAGAAACATTACAAAAAAGTGTACGTAAAATACTTCGGTCAAAATGTTAAATTACTGACTTAAAAACACACAAAAAAAACCGACTGCAATTACAGTAACCAGAGTAGATGTAATTGTTACTTCCAGTGTTGTAGAGCAGTATGATGAGACTGAGGCAGAAGGGAAGATGAGGCTGAACAGACAGAACACACTGAGCAGCATGTGACCAAGCTGGAAGGAACCATAACTTTCATCCCCAAAGCGGATTATAAACCAGCACCTGCCTGCATATCTCAGTAAAATCAAATCGAATTATTCTTCAGCACGAGTGTTTGCGTGTTAAATCGAATCAAGTCAAATCAAAACAGATTTGGTGTCTGTGTGTAACCCCAGGGATGCACCAATATCACTCTTTCACTGCTGATACTCCAAATCAGGGACAGGCAACCCTCCATCCATGGAGGTCCAAGACTCTGCAGGTTTTCATTCAAAACAAACACTGCAGCAGCCGATTTCACCGATTAACACAGCTTCAGCCAGAGAGGAGGAACTCACCAGTGAAATTATTATGTGTTATTCCATTTTTTTTCCACATTTACAAATGATAATGTTTACACTGTTGTTTAATGTTGAAGTGGCAAGGTAGATTTACAAGCCGAGGCTTTATTTTCCTGGGTCCACAATTTCCTAATAATTTCCTGTAGTACTGAGATCTTTTACTTAAGTAAAAGTAGCAATACAACAATGTAAAGATACTCCATTACAAGTAAAAGTCCTGCATTCAAAATCTTACTTAAGTAAAAGTACATAAGTATTGGCAGCAAAATGTACTTAGAGTATCAAAGTAAATGTACTAATTATGCAAACTGTCCCCATTTAGAGAGTTATATCTTTCATAAATTATTGGAATATTAATACTGATTTATTGACATACATGTACATGTAAGCAGCATTTTAAAGTTGTCAACGTGAAGCTAATCTTAACAATTTAGCTATACTTTTGGGTAGTCTAATCTATAACAATGCTATTTTATAGTTATTTTATAAAGATGATCAAATGTTCTAAATATAAAATATTGATCTGAAAAGTAACTAGTAACTATAGCTGTGAAATAAATGTAATGGAGTAAAAAGTACAATATTTCCCTCTAAAATGTAGTGGAGTATAAGTACAAAGTAGCATAAAATGGAAATACTCAAGTAAAGTACAAGTACCTCAAAACTGTACATAAGTACAGTACTTGAATAAATGTACTTAGTTACTTTCCACCACTGGTAGTTCTACAGAAAATGGAAGCAGTCCAGTGGAGTCGATAAGATATTGTAAATTTCTAAAAGAATTTCCTGGAAGGAACTGCAAAACTATAAACTATTTATTGGAAAAATAATAATAGGCAGAGGTCAATTATCAGAAGTCATTATTGATATAGTTATATAATATAGTTATTTGTTGAATTCTTAATTAAACTACACAACATCTTGGTTCTGTCTTGGGAACAACAGAAGAAATTGGAGGAACTTACCAACTTCCACTGAACTCTTTCTCTGTTTTCCCTATAATTAGTACATCATTTCATGGTTCTTTCCAGGGAACTTCCTCAGAAATTTCCCAGTTCATTTCGAGGAAATTGCGGACCCGGAAAATAAAGCATTACCCAAAAGGAAAACAAATATTTACACACACACACAACTTAACGGAGTGTCCTCACTTTCAGTTTGGCCTGAGTCAACGTCCTACTGTGTTTACACAGTAGTGAGTTCAGCTGGGCTCACCACCCCAAAACCCTCTAGTATTCAAACAATGCAAAAGAGAAATACCATTCTGAATGTCACTCACACTGTATATCGGCAAATCGCTAAGTTTGTGTCGGACTTTCATTACATCCTGCTGGTGCATTTCAAGGTGAGGTTGTAACAAGTTTGATTGGTTTCTTGTTGTTCTGAATAGCATAGTGTTCCATAGACTATTTTGTCATGTTTCTTAATGTTTTGTAATGTTTTAGTTGTATTCCCTTTCATTTGCATTTGCATTCATGCATTTCAGCAGCCTTGAGGACTGAGTGCGTCTTTAGGGACTGCACATATATCAGAGCGCTGAACGGCTCGTGATGCACTTCAGACAATCCTCCTGGATCTCTGCAACATCCTGGAGCCACCACTAAACATAAAGGTCCCAGCCTCTAGTCTCCTAGTTTCTCCACATGCTGCTCATGTTTAATACTCTATATTGTGAAAATATACAACATATACTGTATATATATAACATATATATAACAATATTGTGTTATTTTTCCTCCAACAAATAATAATAATTGATTACATTTATATAGCGCTTTTCTAAGTACGCTTTTCTAAGCGCTTCACATATCGGGGGGGCGGGGACTCAGCTCATCCACCACAGGTGTGTAGCACCCACCTGGACTGGGTGATGCACAGCAGCCAGTTTGCATCAGAACACTCACCACACATCAGCTAACTCAGTGGAGAGTAGAGGACTGAAAGAGCCAATTAGGTAACGAGGGATGATTAGGTGGCCATGATGGAAGGTAGGCCTGTTTTGGGGAATTTTGCCAGGGCACCGGGGTTACACCCCTACTCTGCTATGAGTGCAGATGGGATCTTTATTGACCACAGAGTCAGGACCTCGGTTTAACGTCTCACCTGAAGGACTGTGCTCACTCACAGGACAGAGTCCCCGTCTCTGGCCTGGGGCATTGGGGATATAATGCATGAGACCAGAGGGAAGAGCGCCTCCTACTGGTCCTCCAACACCACTTCCAGCACCAGGTGGTCTCCCATCCAAGGACTAACCACAGCCAGACCTGCTTAACTTCCCAGACAAGCTAGCGATGTGATGCAGGAGCTGTGGTGCTGGCAACCAAACAGCCACTCCCAGGCTCCTTAGCTCTCCTATGGGCATTTCAGACACGGCAGCTTAACAAGGACCTAATGAAAATCCTACAGTCGCTTGAGTTTTTTCTTCAGTCCCATCAGCACATGGAGATGATGGACCCCCTTATCAAGGTGACACACTGACTGCATCATCTCTAGAGGAAGACATATCTACTCTTTCCCCGTCTCTTACCTGCGGCTTGTGGTCGGTTCTCAGTTTGTCTCGCAGGTTCCTCAGAGCGTTCCTGAAGCCTCTGGACGCTTTCGTTTTCTCCGGCTTGGCAGGAGCCTGAGGGTGTTTGGGAACCTGGACCGTCCCTCTCTTCACCACCAGGGATGGATAGAACATTGCCGCAAACGTTATGATAAAATAGAGACAAAAGATACGATTATTAATACTGTTAAGACTAGTTACACTGATTGGTGGCATTATAAAAGTAAAATATACAGCTACAGGTAAAGTAGAAATTGTTTGAGGTATTATTTATAATTTGAGTCAATTGAGTCTTTAGAGTTTTTTGGGGAAACATTACATTAGTGAAATGTAAATGTCCATCATTCAGTTGTTCATCGTCAAAAAGCTGTGTCAAATTGGAGTACTCAATTTCTGTTATGACCCGTTAAACAAATAAATTAATTTTGTGTTGTTCTTACATAGATTTAATGATATTTTTTTCACTTTACTTAAAGCAAACAGTGACCACTTACAGTGACTTATAACCAGCTTGTAATTTATTATATCTGCCTATACCTCAGGAATTTCATTACTTAACTTAAAGCACCCAATGTCCACTTAGAGTAACTTATAATCACATTACAATGCATTATAACAGTGATTATAATGCATTATAAAATGATTATAATGTATTACAACTATGAGAATTATAATACACTATGATCCTTGCAAAAAAATGTCAGTGAGTGACCAGCAATTATGAAGTATTATGATACTTGACCTTATAAGTCATTAAAAAATGCTTTATAATGTGTTATGATTATTGTTATAAAGCATTATGAATATTTATGAGTGCTTATAACTATAATTACACAGTGCTATAAGCAGATTGTAATGCATTATAAGTATGTTTATAATGCATTATAGACATGGGCGTCATAGAAAGTGTTACCGTTTTTCTTCATATTCTCATATTCCTTTCATTTCTTACATATTGCACATATGGATATATTTTTACAATACTAATTCCACACTGCATATATTCTCATATTCTTTTTGTCTATGAGTTTTACTGCTGTTATTTAGCATTTTTTTGTTAACATGTTCTAGTGTTGAAACTGTCAGTTGTGTAATGTTTATATAACCCCCCATTTGCTCTATTCTTATTTATCTTCTGTTTTTCTTTGCTGTATTATATTACTATCTGCTGCTGCAACAACCCAATTTCCCCACTGGGATCATTTAAGTTTCAACTCATCTGATCTTCTGCGATCTATTTTGCTAAAGTGGCTGGGTGAGAGGGGAATTGCCCATGTGTTAGTACTTACCTTCTTGCTGTTTTCTTCCTCCTTCTCCTCCTCTTCCTCACTTTCACTGTTGTTGATGAAGCAAAGCTGAAGATTCATCTGTGTCTGAAGGCTGAAGGCAGAGACTCAGAGTTAGTCTGGATTCACACAGAGCCTCAGGGGTGAATTCACAAAGAATCAGGGTTCCTACACATTTTCAATTAAAAAATTCCATACTTTTGTTTTGAAGATTTTGTCTGGTGTTTAATATGATTTACGCAGATAGACATCTTGCCCCTGCTAACTAGGTCATATCACTGTATAGATGAAGATTGTTCTTCACAGCCACAAATATCAGAATATGTGAGATGATTGGCAGGGTTCCTACACGGTTTCCATTTTAAAATTCCATATTTTTTCCCAGACCCTATGTTCTTGACCGGATTTGATTTTGGTCTGTATTTGATATAATGCATGCTGACAGCGGCTGGGTAATAAGAGCGTCCCTCTATCTGAACATTATTCTTCACATCAACAAAAACTGTGGACTCAAAGTGGCTCTACAACAACATAAAAGCTAGAATTATGTGTGTATCGGACCTGAACCGCAACATTTTCCATACTTTTCCATTCATTTTTTTTCAAATTCCCAAACTACTCAAGACCTGGAAATGATCAAATTCATTTTTAATACTTTTCCAGACTTTCCAGACCTGCGTAGGAACCCTGAAGAATGAATAGCGAATGAATAATCCCATCAAGAAAATCTATAATTGTATGACGTCGCAATACGATATAACGGTGAATCAATTCAGTCTTGGTTGACTGAAATAATTATATTTTTAAAAATGTCCTCTCTCTAGCATGCCATAGTGATTGTAAAGTGTGTGCATCATATCCATTTTAAACTTCACTTTTAAACAATTTCACCTTAATTGCGAGTGGTGACACACCCTGTAATGAGTTTGTATATAAAGGGGTGATTTGTGCACTGAAATGCATTATGGATTACTGAATCTAAATATGCAAGAACATCAACAGCGCACTGTGTTCTGTGTTACTGTACTGAATTCACTCCTCAGTCTTAGTCTGGATTTACACAGACCACCCCCCCACACACACACACACACCCACACCCGCTAGCAACGTGTTAGAAACTCAATATTATTTTTCATGATCTTTGCTCTCCATTATAATGATAAAAACTATAAGATCACATTTGGACTCACTTAGGCTAAGGTAGCGAGCGCAACACACCTCGCCAAACCCCACTGACGCCCATGACCTCTGTAATAACAGCCTTATAGGCAGTGGTGGAAAGTAACTAAGTACATTTACTCAAGTACTGTACTTAAGTACAATTTTGAGATACTTGTAATTTACTTGAGTATTTCCATTTGATGCTACTTTATACTTCCACTCCACTACATTTCAGAGGGAAATATTGTACTTTCTACTCCACTACATTTATTTGACAGCTTTAGTTACTTTTCAGATGGAGATTTGACACAATGGATAATATAACAAGCTTTTAAAATACAACACATTGTTAAAGATGAAACCAGTGGTTTCCAACCTTTTTGTCTTTTGACGTCTTACAAAAAGCAGTGTGTAGTCGGGTCACATTTCAGATGTCTATGAGTTGTTAACAGCTCCACCAAATAGTGATTTTTCCCTCTAAACCTCACATGGTTTCATTTCAATAAATGTTCAAATGATCCAATATTTCAGCAAAAATCAAAGATTAGAGAAAAAGTCCAAAAACTGAAAACAGATTTGTGTATCAGAACTTTGTTTTTTCTTCTTTCCTCTTCCATTAATCATCTCATGACCCCTCAGATTTATCCGGTGACCCTTTGGAGGGGCCCGACCCCTAGGTTGGGAACCACTGGACTAAACTAGCTAACTGTATATAAAGTAGTTCAAACTAGCTCCACCTCCAGCAGCTACAACAGTAACATGCTGCTTACACACTGATGCTTCAGTATTAATAATCTAATGATGTCATATATAATAAAATATCAGTCAGAGGGACCAAACCACTACTTTTACTTTAATACTTTAACTACATTTTGCTGCTAATACTTATGTACTTTTACTTCAGTAGGATTTTTCATGCAGGACTTTTACTTGTAATGGAGTATTTTTACATTGCTGTATTGGTACTTGTACTTCAGTAAAGGATCAGAGTACTTCTTCCACCTCTGCTCATAGGTAAGAGTCTTGCGGTGGTGTTTTACCGGGAGGTGAGCGCCATCACATGGCTGTTGCAGTCTTCATCTCCTCCGTCCCCCCAGCTCTCTCCTCTCCTCCCTCGGTCTTCTCTCCAGCTGACCGGAGCTCTGCCTCGCTCCAGAGAAACACCACTCTGACAGAAAACCATACAGACCGTATGTTAAAAGGGGCAATAAGTTAGAGTTATGGTTTAGGGTTCAGGGTTTGGGGTTTTACTGCCGCATAACGCAAAATGATATATACTGTATGTGGGGGGCTGGAGTTTCAAGACACGAGTTAACAGATTACATTACATTTTGGATGTTTTTTGAGAGAGTGTCTTCCCTATATGCAATTTCATTTAAGTGTGTGTGTGTGTGTGTGTGTGTGTTGGGGGGGGGGGGGGGGGGGGGGGGGGGGTGAAGAGGTTTAGCCATTGTTGGTAAGTCCAGCTTTCTCTGGACCAAGTGCTCACTCACTGTCTGTTTAGGAGACACTTTTGGATTTCACTCTTAAAGGATAAGGCCGGTGTTTTTTAATGCATTACTTATGGTCAACAAATCCTATGAAAATAACAAAATCAGTAAAAATGATTTTGTTTTGCCAACAAGTCTCGTCCATGTAGCCGGTGCCCAGTGCAGCCATGTCCCAGCAGCCATAGAACTCCATTGTATTAAAAAAAAAAAACTTAATAAGCCGTTTTCTATCTCAGGAAAGTAGTTCCATAGCAGAGAAAATAGTCCCCGGCGTAATGAAGAATTTGTTCCCATTTGAATTTGATTTGGTAATAACTACAACAGCCTGACCTTTCATGGTAACAGTTAGCGATTTTTAAAATGTAAACTATGTCTTTGTGAGCTGGATTTCAAGGTTTTTAGCTTACAGTTGGAGCCAATGACTTCCGTGTTGAAGGCTAAAAACGGAACGTGGGAAGTCAGAAAGTAACGGGAGGAGAGCAAACGCATTGTTGATTTAGTTATTTTCATAGGATTTGTTGACAGCAGGGCTGTAGTACTCCAGTCCGGACTTGAGACCGATTTTTGACGGTCTTGGTCTCGTCTCGGACTCGTAGTTAATATGACTCGGCCTTGAATCGGTCTCGGGTGAATTAACATTACATAATATCATTGTTTTTCTAATTATAATCTCTTCTAAGAAAGTGACCAGCAGCAGATGATACAATTTTCACAGTTGATAAAGTTATGCGCCCACCGAAAGGTTTAGTGACTGCTGATTGGTGATATGCCAACTACCCAACCAATGACTTCGTTTTGATTTAAAAAAACAAAACAAAACCTCACCATGTCCATATGTAACGTTACTCCTGCTCTCTCTGTCTCTCTCTGTCTTTCTTTGTCTTTTTTCCTTTGTCTTCGTCTTCTTAAATTACAGGTCAGAATATTTTCAGTCAGAGCAGCATGTGGTTGTGGAGCTTTAAGAAAAAGTAGGTGAAATAGATGAATCCACTTCTAGTTCAGTAAAGGTGAAACTACTGTATGTTATGAACATAAACAAGCTGCCTACAATTAATTTTGTCCTCAAAACATGCTAATTTTGTTGAAATGTCTTTAGAAACCTCCCTTCTATTTTAGGCAATAAACAAACAATATGCTATTTTAGTCAATAAATACAATGGCAGCCTTGGATAACACATTGCTATGGTATTGGTCTGGAATCGGACTCGTAGTTTTGCGGTCTTGGTCTCGACTCGGTCTCGACCCCCCTCGGTCTTGGTCTTGAATCGGACTCGATTCACCAATGACTCAATCTGGACTTGGACTCGACCAGACCAGTCTCCAGCCCTAGTTGACGGTAAGCAATGCATTAAAAAATACCGGCCTTATCCTTTAAGTTTAGTTTCACCACTTGCTGTGTGGAGAAGATTTACTGTGTTATTTACTACTGTGCAAAACTCCTGAATGATTTCCTCTAATATTGTTCTAAAGCTGTCTTATGTATGAATTAAACGTTAGTGGATCTGCTTCCTTGCCAGCTTTCCGAACCTTTACCTTTAGTGAGGAGACAGTCAAACTGACCCCAGATCAGAGTCCAGGACCAACTTCCCCCATACCCCCCCCCCCCCCCCATCTCTGTTGACCCCTATGGACAGACCACGACCCCTAACCTTCGCCTTCTTCTCCCTCCTCTCCTCCTCCTGCTTCTCCAGCTCGGCGATGCGCAGGCTCAGCGCCTCCCAGTGCATGATGGGAAGGCCCAGGTCGTCCTCGCCGTAGCCTTCCTGCCACACCAGCGCCGCGCCCTCCGAGTCTTCCTCCTCCTCCTCCTCCTCCTCCTCCTCCTTCTCATCCTCAGCATCCTCAGCATCCTCATCATCATCATCCTCGTCGCTCCTCCTCTCCTCCTCAGCCTCGTTGCTCTCCTTTTCCTCCCGCTGCTGCCTCTCTCTCTCCTTCTCTCCCTCCATCTCTAGTGGCTGTCGCTCGTCCTGGAAGCAACAGAGCACAAATTTCTGTGTGTAAAACTATGATAAATAACAAGAAAAATGATGAATTCATGAATGCAAGATGCGAAGTGTCAGTTACTCTTAGTTACTGTTGGCAGCACTAAGAGTTCACTATAATATAGAGTGATAATATGCAAATGAAGGCAGGAACAGACAAGTTTCTATATTTTTAGATTTATATTTTATAGGACAGAGAGGCCTAACACATTGTCCAATTCAAGAATGGATCAAGACTGCAAAATACTGTACTGAATGGAAGTATTACAGTAGATATTAAATTAAAATAATCCACTATACATACCCAGAGCTATACAGCTAGGAATGATGTAATGGGAATGAAAGGAAAACCAACCCACGTTGTGGCTTTGAATGTTTCAAACCTGGGCCCCACGGAAATATCTAACCATATAAAATGCATTATGAACGACTCTGATTGGTTGTGAAAGTTACAATAAGTAACTTACCAGTTTCTCCAAAAATATAAATATATAAACGAAATCTGTCGGTCGCGTTGTCAGAGATGCAGAGGACAGACTTGCCACATAGCTTTTCCCTGTTTTCGTCCTCAGCTCCTCCTAGTCGCTTTCCTTGTTTCCTTCCTTTTCCATCAGAACTTTCAATCCGTCTTCCTTTCTCCAGACTTTTAAGATATATCCGTTCAGGTGAAATTCCCGTTCGTTTCAGTCTGTAAACTTGCTTAAAAAGTGCCTTGCCGGCTTAGTCCGCTGGTATGACGCAGAAGATCCACTCGTTCTTGGTCCAAAAAAGTCGAACAAAAAGCCTCAAACTTCAGGAATTTCACGACGGAGAGTAATACGTTGTAAAAGATGTAAAAAATCGTAAGGCTTCCGGTCGCAGCTTTCAAAATAAAAGCCTTGCTGACAAACGAGTCGCAAAGAGTCCCCAAGAGTCCTCCTACTATAAAATGAGGAAAATTCTGTCCGTCTCTCTGCATCAACTTTGCTTCTCAATGAATAAAAAAAAAAAAAAAAGAAATAAATGCATTTTATTTGTACTGCACTTTTCATTCATAGTGAATCTCAAAGTGCTACAGAGATAAAAACATAAAAATAAAAACGAAGAAAAAAAAAGAGATTGCTAACAAAAGCCTTCCTGAATAAAAAGGTTTTTAGGCCTGTCTTAAAAGAGTCCAATGGGTTGGCCAATCAATCTGAAACTGCACATGGGCATTGAGCATTGGCATAGGCAGGGACTGACGCAGCTGATTTTTCAATTTTCCCAAATTTACGCAGTTTGTGCGCATTTTTGGCAAGTCTGTGCGTAGTTGTGGCGCGCGCATCCCCGGGTATGGACTAGTTTAATTATTAATGGTCAGAACGGGCACCAACTGTTACCTTGTGCATTTCGTGCTTGAAATTGATTTCGTGGCACGAAATGCATTTTCATCCACGAAATCCAAAAACGCCTTGTTTGACTTCCACAAAATTCAAAATTCCACAAAATGCAGAAACAACAATTCATTTCATGCAAAAAAAAAAATTTAGTTTGTGGCTTTTTGATTTCGTGGACAAAAATGAAAACACTGGCACAGCATCAAGAAAATTTGGCACATTTAGAGTGAAGCAGTGAGCAATGGTTAGACATGCAAACAAATCAGTAAATGTAGGCCTGCGTTGTTTTGGATTCATTCCTATGTTCCCAGGGTCCTATATTCCCTAGATTTATATGGCACATAATGGGAACATGAAAAGGGTCCTATGTTCCCAGGGTCCTATGTTCCCCAGATTTATATGGCACATAATGGGAACATGACAAAGGGTCCTATGTTCCCAGGGTCCTATGTTCCCCACTAACCATTGGTTTTGTTGTGTTTATATAGCTGTTTTGAAGCCTTGTTCCGATAAAAAAAAAACTGGATATTTATGAAATATTTTAACTTGAAACGGGTCAAATTTGACCCGAACACAATATTGAACTGGGGAACATAGGACCCTGGGAACATAGATACGCTCCCATTGTTTTCACATGAACCCGGGGCATGTGCAGATAAACTGGGATATGTGGGGATTTTTGGTGAGCTATGTATAAATTTATCACATCGTAAATGTACAAACTGACCGGTCATATATGTACCACACTGTTGGTAAATGTACAGATTGACCGGTACATGTGTACACTGACTAGTACAGTTTGTACAGTTTTTCCACATATACCATAACATACAGGCGACTTAAAGGATACTTAAACTTGAACTCGAAGACAAGGTTTGGAACCATGGAGCGAGACAAACTTTCTCTTGCATGCATCAAAATCAACAGTGGTCTCACATAGAGCTGCATAGCATTATCATTCATAAACGTGATTATTTCTTTTGCCTAGGGAATTGCTATTTCAGTGATTTTTTATAGCTCTGTATAGTGAGATTGCAAAAGCTACCACAGGAATGTAATTAAAAGTTAGTCCATAACTAACTATCGGTATCCACTGCAATTTACTGTATAGTCTAATGCAGTGATTCTCAGCCTTTTTCATATCAAATTTAATTTAGTCCACATTTGGGCCACGGACCCCCATTTGATGAGATTTTGTCTCTCGGACCCAAATCTGAGACTATTTTTATTGTTAGATATTATTTCTGTATTGTAGGTAGAGAGATAACAGAGAAACTATGACCAAAACAGTCATTCTTCTACATTCTCTAGTGTTAACTTCTTTTAAATGAAATAATGGTGATGTTTAATAATTCATCAATTTGCTGGGGACCCCCTGGAACCCTCTCAAGGACCCCTGGTGGTCCCCGGACCCCACGTTGAGAACCACTGGTCTAATGTATAAAAGAAAAAAAAAAGTCTTGCTATAAAACTTTAACTATGGCATAGAAACAACAGAACCAAATCTATATATTTATTTCTGAAATCTAACAATATATTAAGGGGGAAAATGGAGACATTGTCATTAAATAAAAAATGTGAAATTAGAAACAGCAACTGACAGATTTCTTAAATCATCATGAATTTAGGCTGCTGCATGGAATTCTTGAAATGCGCTTTTACGCACGCACTCATCTCACATTTCCCCTTATGCCTTGCAGTATAAAATAATAGCAAATAACCAGTATGGATAAGTCAAATGTTGAATTTGAATACATGCGTATCATAGGCTCAGTCCGTTTCACCCTTCTTGGAAAACGCTTTTACGCACGCGCTCACCTTCTCTCCTCTGATTCCTTAGACCGTGAGGCGAAAATGAGTAAAACTGCATTTACTTCCCACGTTGTTGTTAGAATTCTGAAAAAGCAGGACGGGTGAGACCGTGGCATTTCCTGTGTTTGAGAATTTTCCGCACAAAAAGAATGTAGAAATGGGGACCCGAGTGAGATATAGCAATGTGGCAATATGGCAAAGAGAAGGACAACGTCAGGGAATTTGGGCGACATTTATTTGGAGCCTTAATCTTTTCAGCACACCATAACCCAGGTCTCCACTGAGTTTCATATAACATTTGATGCATTAACATCCTTATGATTTTTATTCTAGCGTGAGTATGGATTTCAGATTGGAATAAGAATAACATAGATCCAATCAGAAATCAAACTTACTCATGATTGTGATTTTCTGGCCCATGATGATGATGGTGTTTATGTCCAAACCAGGTTAAACAGGGATGTGTTCACATCCATTTACAGCTAATTGTGGGAGTAGCATCAGTTTGTGTGTTTCCAATTTTGTGCATACACAGATCTTTAGTCTTGAATCTACAGAGAGTTTAATACATCTGTGCCCATTTCTATCGGCACGTGCGTAAAAGCACATTCCAAGAAGGATTAAATGGGCTGAGCTCATTGAATATATGTATACACATTTGAAATTTAACAAATCTCATCCTTAATGGTTATTTCTTATTATTTTATACAAGATAATATTGCAAATGTAAGAGGAAATGTGAGATGAGTATATGCCTAAAAGCGCATTCCAAGAATTCCATGCATCTGTGATGTTTTTAAATACCTTTTACTTTATTGCTGTTTATCATTTAACTGCTTTGTTCCATTTTGCTTACTCAAGTGTTTGTCCATGTTAGAGCCTATAACCAAGTAACGGCAAGGCCTCCATTTACCCTCATATTGTTATATTTCAGAAGTAAATCAGACACTCATTTGGTTATGTTGTTTCTGTTCCAAAGGCAGTTTTACAGCATGACGTTTTATTCCATTTGTACATTAGGTTATAGATTGCTGTGGATGTGGACATCAGCTGTATCGTCTGTTGGTGTCTTCACTTGGCTGAAAGGGATTCAGAAGTTCTTAGCTGGAAATGGGCTGACGGTAACTGACAGGGATCTCATCTCTCCGTGGTCACCTTCTGAAAAATTTATTATTTTCCCTGTTCCTTTTGGTTTCAGTTACACATATTCATCATGCAGCTGTGAGAGCAATGTTGATTTTGATTTTGATAGAAAGTTAGATAAAGTCTTCAAGTTTAATTAAGTATTCAATGACTATAGTGTTGATATTGCCTACCACTTAAGCAGTGGTGGAAAGTAACTAAGTACATTTACTCAAGTACTGTACTTAAGTACAATTTTGAGATACTTGTACTTTACTTGAGTATTTCCATTTGATGTTACTTTATACTTCCACTCCACTACATTTCAGAGGGAAATATTGTACTTTCTACTCCTCTACATTTATTTGACAGCTTTAGTTACTTTTCAGATGGAGATTTGACACAATGGATAATATAACAAGCTTTTAAAATACAACACATTGTTAAAGATGAAACCAGTGGTTTCCAACCTTTTTGTCTTTTGACGTCTTACAAAAAGCAGTGTGTAGTCGGGTCACATTTCAGATGTCTATGAGTTGTTAACAGCTCCACCAAATAGTGATTTTTCCCTCTAAACCTCACATGGTTTCATTTCAATAAATGTTCAAATGATCCAATATTTCAGCAAAAATCAAAGATTAGAGAAAAATTCCAAAAACTGAAAACAGATTTGTGTATCAGAACTTTGTTTTTTCTTCTTTCCTCTCCCATTAATCATCTCACGACCCCCTCAGATTTATCCGGTGACCCTTTGGAGGGGCCCGACCCCTAGGTTGGGAACCACTGGACTAAACTAGCTAACTGTATATAAAGTAGTTCAAACTAGCTCCACCTCCAGCAGCTACAACAGTAACATGCTGCTTACACACTGATGCTTCAGTATTAATAATCTAATGATGTCATATATAATAAAATATCAGTCAGAGGGACCAAACCACTACTTTTACTTTAATACTTTAACTACATTTTGCTGCTAATACTTATGTACTTTTACTTAAGTAGGATTTTTCATGCAGGACTCTTACTTGTAATGGAGTATTTTTACATTGCTGTATTGGTACTTTTACTTAAGTAAAGGATCAGAGTACTTCTTCCACCACTGCACTTAAGCTATAGTAAATCCAGCATGCAACACAAACATGTGACTGCTCTCCGCAGCACCAATGCACCATCTACTGGTTGAAATATGGCCAGTGTAAACGTGGCACCTTGATACACAGAGCGTTACCTTTATTTCATTCAGGGAATGCATTTCCTATGGAAGCCCTTTTCTGCCACCTGTTAAAAACAAAATCTACATGTTTTTTTCTCAATAGTATGACATAGTATCTCATAACTAGGACTTAGTATCTCATAATTATGAGATACTAAGTCATAATTATGAGATGCATTTTGTGCCACAAAATCAATTTCATGCACAAATATCACAAAGTAACAGTTGCCCATACTATAGCGGCACCAGTGGCTGAGAAGTGTGAACAGCTGATTGCATTTAAAGGAATAGTTCACCCAAAAATGAAAATTCTGTCATCATCTCCTCCCCCTCATGCCAAATGAAACACAGGTGAAATGTGTTAGTCCATATAACACACAGGGAGGCTGCAGCACAACTTGGTAGCAGCCTTCTCCAAAACAACTGAAGTCAATGGGGACCTGTTCTTTAGAGCTCCAAAACAACAACAGCCAAACAATCACACTGTGAATAGAAAGACCTATACACCATTATTTGTTGCAAATCAATCAGCTGTAGTTCAGATTTGCACTAAATGATGGTGTAAATATACTGTAGGTCTTTTTGGAACTCTGAAGAACTGGTCCCCACTGACTTCAGTTGTTTTGGAGAAGGCTGCTATGGAGTTGTGCTGCAGCCTCCCTGTGTGTTATATGGACAAACTTCACCTGTGTTTCAACTGGCATGAGGGGGAGGAGATGATGACAGGGTTTTCATTTTTGGGTGAACTATTCCTTTAACTTGGCTCTCTCAATGAATTCTGTCCTGTTTTTGACTAGCTGATCATTCCATCACTCAGAGGCTACATCTGATCCATTTTGTGTTAAATGTCAGCTTATTAGCCAGAGTATCTGGTCAGCACACTAGGTAACACTTAGATGCTTGCGTTGATAGTGACTACTTGCATTAACAAAGGTTAATTTGCTAAATTAGCCTGCCAGTTAGCTAGCTAACAAAGTCAACATCCAGCTGTTTGTTCAAGTTAACTGCTGCCTCTTCTCAAGCGAACTCAGAGTGTTTTGGAGCACAGACTAGGGCTAAAGACTCCATGGAGGAAACCCCATCAAAACCACTTTTAACACCCATGTTTGACTGCTTACTTTCTAATTTAATGTAAAATTCAGGGAGACGGGAACTTTTTAGAGGAACCCTCTAAACCAGTGGTTCTCAACGTGGGGTCCGGGGACCACCAGGGGTCCTTGAGGGGGTTCCAGGGGGTCCCCAGCAAATGGATGAATTGTTAAACTTCAGCATTATTTAATTTACAAGAAGTTAACACAATTAGAGAATGTAGAAGAATGACTGTTTTGGTCATAGATTCACTGTTATCTCTCTACCTACAATACAGATAGTCATAGTCAACTCTTAACAATAAAAAATATTCATAGATTTTGGCCCGAGAGACAAAAACTCATGAAATGGGGGTCCGTGGCCCTAATGTGACACAAAAGGCTTAAAAAAATCCTTCAATTTCTAGTTTCTCCACAAATCAATCCATGAATAAATTCCTTAAAAACCCATGATACTAACCTTAATTAAAAAATATA
>NW_027280961.1:0-81705 GCF_046629955.1 Centroberyx affinis
CTGGGTAGTCTAATATGTACATCACATTATATTGATAACTCAGCGGACAAATTGAGTCAAAACTATTTAATTCAAAGGGATTTGAGGGAAATTGAAGGACATTTTACATACGCTTAAAACATGAATATTTTTTTTTATGTATCGATATGAGAGGCTGGAAAATCGATACAGTATCATGGAAAAAAATATTGCAATACTCAGCTGTATCGATTTTTTTGCACAGCCCTAGTGGCTATGTCTAAATTGTTAGTTCTTTTACCCCCAAATCCAAATTTTATTGCACTTGATTTTAATTTGTATTTGACATGATACAGTTTTATGTTTCCATTTTTGTAAGTTATTTTCTTGTTGTGTTATCTGTAACTTGTATCTGTAACCTGGAACTAACATGTATGTTAAATTGCTGCTGTCTTGGCCAGGCCTCTCTTGCAGAAGAGATTTTACATCTCAATTAGGGCTGAACGATTTTGAAAAAATATCTATCTTTTGACTGATATTGCAACTGCGATATGATTTGCGATATTAGAGGGAGTGATAATTTTTACATCATTAGTCATTGAAAAACGTATTAAAATGATTATGGTGTGATTTTTGCAGGGATCTGTACCAAACAAAGATGTTTTCTTAAGTCTGTAGAATATGATGTGTAGGCCAGGACATCTCTGCAGCACCACAATATTTCATTTAAAATGCTATTTTGACACATTTCGCCTTTAACAAATATTGCGCCTCCTGCGATTTGAAAATTGCAGTAGGACATATTGCGATTTCAATAAAATTTCGATTAATTGTTAAAAAAAAAAAAAAAATATCGGCCTGATGTATCTGCCAACAGAGTTCTATCGGTCTAACCCTGGTGATGGGAAGTAAGATGTAAACAAGAGAAACAGGCCGACTGTCACAGCATCTGACCTGCTTATTCACCACATAGGAAATGTTGCCTCCATTCTCTGTTACTGCCAACTTCAGCCGCTTCTTCTCCTTAAAGGGCAAAGTCTTCAGCTCCAAAAGCACAGAGCAGTTTTCAAATAGAGCCATAGCCTACCTATGACACACACACACAGTGCAGATTACTGGAAATGCGGAAACAGGTTATTCCCAAACCTACACTGCAAAAAGTGTCAGTCCTAACAGGTCAACAAGTTAAATATGGCTTTGTACTGTCTTACAATCTTACTTTTCTTGAAGTAACTGATAATTTCTTCCAATGGTGAGGTATAGTCACTATAGTTTTCCAGTGCAATAAATCCAATAAAAAACAACAACTGTGACATCATCTTGAAACATGCAGATCAGAGCACGCATCTTGTTTCAATATATCACTTGAATAAAGACAAATTCTGGAAACTGAATTGCAAATAGGTGTAATTACCTCACAACTGGGATATTTTATTCAACACTTTACGAAAAAGCAGGATTTTAAGATTGAATACATAAGCGACTTATTCAGATGGACATTTTGTACAGTGTAGCAACGCCTACAGGAAATAAAACAAAACAGAAGAAAGTTAGATGAAAAATAAATCATGGCTAATAACACACGTATTTTTTTTTTTCCCAGTAAAGAAAATGTCTTAGTGTTGCACTTGGGCAAACGACAATAAAAGAGTGCTATTCTGAGAAGGATACACAGATTGGAAGCCATAATGTAAAATAAAGAAAATAAAGCTCACTTCACTGTAGAGCTCCAAGTCGATACTGCGGTGGTTGCTGTCAGGAAGCGTGGGCGACTTCTGGCACCAGGCGAAATATTTCACAGTGCAAAAACCATACAATCCGACTTCATGTTGTTATGCTGCTATCTGGGGCAGCGTCAAGTAGCCTGTGTTCCGCCAGCTGGAATAAGAGTAAGACTTCCGGTGCGATTTTTTCAGAATAAGAGCGTAATTTCTAGAAATTCATAACACTCAAATGTTGACTAAATAAACGTCTTTTTACACAAAAAAACAAACAATTAAGCAACAAAATGCAACTATACAATCTGTACAACGTTTTTCCATGATAAGAATTGTTGTAATCATTTAGTTTAATTTATCATTTAATCATTAAAAGAGATTTGGCATTTTTGGACTACATAGGCTGCACAGATTAAACACTACACAGGTCACCTTTCATTGTATGTCCACAAGTTCTATGTCAAAACACTCCTACAGACCTGTACTTTCACTACACACTAACATTTAGGTCCAAGCTATTTAAAAAAAAAGCAATGACAGGCCCTCAAAGTCGGCCACAATCTAATAATGTGACATTTTCAGACTAAATTGGACACTTTGCAGTTTACCTTTATTTGCATGTGCACACGTTCTATGTCAAAACACTCCTACAGACCTGTACTTTCACTACACACTAACATTTAGGTCATTCGAAACACACACAATAGTCTCAAGTCATTTTCACACTGTAAAATTTGTATTTACTGGTTTCAATGGCAGGTATGACTGAAAAAAGAAATGTGACAAATTAGATATGAAATATATACATAAATAATAAATGAAGCATAGAATACTTATAGTAGCAAAGTTGCAAACTGGCAAAAAACAGTGTAGATGTGTCTTGGTCCTGGTTGAACACATCAGCTGCGGTCCTCTGCATATAAGTTGTTTCATTGTCCAGCTAAAAGGTGCTGCCTGATCACCACACTGACAATGAATGTATCGACATACAGTAGACTCCATAGGTACAGTAGGTCTCCCCCAAGAAAATCTGCTCCAAGGGTGTCTTTCACAAAACTTGCTATCATGTCACATACATCTTCTTTAGTCACTTGCTGTGTATCCAATGTTGATAAAATCCTTTATTGTGTTGACCATATTGAATGTCTCTAGAGCTTTTCTAAACAACACTGGAGACTGTGCAAGCCTTCTGTGGCATTCTTTGAAAGCGGATGACTGGTTTAGAAACACAATAAGTTGTAAGACCTTATTCATGTTTTGTTTTGGCCTGTCCTCGCATACAACACTAATGTCTGCATCCAGATCATGAGAATATTCAGAGTTTAGTCTACTTCAGTGAAACACTTGTGTAGTGACCCCCTTTTGCTTATCAGTCAAGGGCACCTGGTTGCTGATGGTGAGGATGTTTCGACGCGTGTAAATGACATGTCCACTCCACTGCTTGATCCATTATAATCACAGTGCTGTTTATTGTTCACATTTTAAAGTCTAGAGTTTCCAATACGAGCCAGACTTTTACCACTTTTCCAATAACTGTCTGCTTACCAATGCAGATGCAGATTTACCAGTTCAGAACGAAACAAACACCATTAAACGACACGACACGCCACGCCATGTCACGCCACGGTCTAAAACTGTTTGCTTCCCTCCATCAGCCACACCTGAGTGCCTCACCTGGCTGATTATAAGACCTGTCACAGTTCACAGCAGGGATGCCCCAAGTGGTGGGAAGCTCACAACACAAGTAAATAAACAAAATACAAATGAAACACATGCACAGAAATGGCTCTTACAACTTGTCAAGTGGCCCATCATTACATGTTAGTGTGCAGTGAAAGTACAGGTCTGTAGGAGTGTTTTGACATAGAACTTGTGCACATACAAATAAAGTTAACCTGTAGGCCTACAGTGTCCACTTTATTCTACAAATGTCACAGTGTTAGTATGGCTGACTTTGAGGGGGTGTTTTTCACATCTTTCCTTGCGCATAACTAGGAAATAAGACTTCCGGTTTGCGAGTGAGGACCTAGATTAATATTTGGTGTTATAATAATAAAGAAAAATGCCATAATATTAACTATGACTCCAACAACATGCAGGTCAGGTGAATTGAAGACTAAATTGCCCATAGGCATGAGTGTGTTTGTGTGTAGTATGGTATATGATGTATATGTATAGTAGTATGTATGTGTAGTATGTATAATATACATACTATGATTTATGTACATAACATAGTATATGATGTATAGTATGTATAGTATATGATGTTGTAAATGATGTATATGAAGTATATGATTTAGTGTAGGATGTAATATGGTATATGACATAGATGATGGTATGTAAAGCCCTTTGAGATTTGACTGTGATAAAGGGATATATAAATAATGACTAGACTGACTAGAATAAATGCTAGAATATTACAATGTGCAGAATACACAGACTAAAGTGGACACTGTACAGTTCATTGCTACTGCACAAGAAAACCCTCCTACTGCCCTGTACTTTCACAACACAGTAAGATTTAGGCCCAAGCTTTTTTTTAAGAAAAGTCATGACAGGCCCTCAAATTCAGCCATTCTGTAACACTAACATTTAAAATGGACACTGAAAGTGGATGTCTAGTTTAGAAGTGGTAAGGCTTTATCCATGACTTGTTTTGGCCTGTCATTGCACACAACACCAATGTCTGCATCCAGATGATGAGAATATTCAGACTTTACTTGATTGCCAAAACACTTGTCAAGTGGCCCATTATCACAAATTACATAGAAGTATGTGACACCTTTTTGGTCTGCCTGATTTGCACGCCCTCTTGATATGACTGATTATGTGGCAATAATCTGCTTTCTCAACAACGTGGACAAAAAACAAATATGACCCAAATTGCCCTTGTGGGGCCTCACAACCACTGTGACAAATGAGTGAGCACAACCTGTACTTCTTTTTTCGCTTTTAACCTACAGGAAATCCAACTACTTCAGATGGAAATACTGAATCTCGATCGAAAAGAGAGCTGAGGGAGTGACATGTAGCTGGTGGTGGTAATAGAAGAATGGGGCTCATGTCAGAGAAATGAGGCACACACATCAAATCAGACTTTCAGACTTTGAGGGCCTGCCATTTTTACTAACTAACTAACTGCGTAGGCCTATGTGTTGTGAAAGTGCAAGTCTGTAGGAGGGTTTTGATATAGAACTTTTGCAGAAGAAATGAAAGGTGACCTGTGTAATATTTAATCTGTGCAGCCTATGTAGTCCAAAAATAACAAATCTCTGTTTAAATGTAAAGAGGAACTTTCAACAAAATGATTACAACAATTCTTATCATAGGGGAATAATGAAGGGCAATAAGGGAATTTGTAGAAATTACAATTTTATTCTGAAAACCCCCCCAGACCGGAAGTCTTATTCAGGAAGGTGGAACACATGGATGTATTAAACTATAAACGGTGGAACACAACAAAATGCGTTACGCTTGCTCGAATTAACAGAAAATAACTTCCGGTTTGGGCGTTTATCCTTCAAAATAAAAGCGCAAGATTTTTAATGTATATAAATACTGTTTTAAACCAATTGCGTTGTATTTAATCGTCAAATTCAATAAGTGAGCACCCATATTAATGTTTTATGTCAAAATAATAATAAATAAAGGCCATAATATGTGCCATTTTTAACTATAAATGCTGCATATATTACACTTTATGATATTTTCTGACTAAGTTGGACACTGTACACGAACCTTCAGAAACTCCTGCAGGTTAAACTGGACTAACGAAACACTTTTGGGGCTGACTGACTCTAACAGACTCACTATAAACAGACTGTAAGACACTCGCTAGCCTAGCAACATTAAGGCTACAAACAACCCATAATGCAACACTCCGTGTAGGTAGGAGTCGGTTTTACACCGGCACTTTATCCATTCAAAAAGAATGTCTGATGTTGTGAACACATTTGTCTAGTCCTTGAATATAAAACGACCCCCACTTTTTCTGAAAATATGTCTCTGTCAAACCTGAAACGTCGGTTTAACCCTGCCTGGACTAGCAAATAGTAGTTATGTGTAATCTGGTGGAAAGTAAGTACATTTACTCAAGTAGTGTACTGAAGTACAGTTTTGAGGTACTTGTAGCCTACTTTACTTGAGTATTTCCATTTTATGCTACTTTGTACTATAGAACCTCCTTGCTTATACTCCACTACATTTTAGAGGGAAATATTGTACTTTTTACTCCATTACATTTATTTCACTGCTATAGTTACTAGTTACTTTTCAGATCAATATTTTATATTTAAAACATTTGATCATCTTTATAAAATAACTATAAAATAGCATTGTTATAGATTAGCCTACCCAAAAGTATAGCTAAATTGTTGAGATTAGCTTCACGTTGACAACTTTAAAATGCTGCTTACATGTACATGTATGTCAATAAAGCAGTATTAATATTCCAATAATTTATGAAAAATATAACTCTCTAAATGGGGACAGTTTGCATAATGAGTAGGCTACGTTTACTTTGATACTCTAAGTACATTTTGCTGCCAATACTTATGTACTTTTACTTAAGTAAGATTTTGAATGCAGGACTTTTACTTGTAATGGAGTATCTTTACATTGTTGTATTGCTACTTTTACTTAAGTAAAACATCTCAGTACTTCTTCCTCCACTGTGTGTAATAGAGTGTGTTATTGGTTACTGTTATTGCCACTTGTTATGATTCTGTGCATTGAGCTCTTTTTTATTCTGTTTCTGCACGTTGTGATGTGCCTGGGTCAGATATGTGACCAAAAATATATTTTTTTATTTCAAAAGTGAAACAATAAACATTGCTATTATTTACTACATTCATTTGCGTTTGTTTAAATTTATCATTACCAAAAGCTAAAAAAAAAAAGGTTTTAAATAGGCTGCTGAAAATGTCTGGCCCATCTATATTTCCCGGTTTTAAAATCTGGCCCAACTGAATTTGTAATTGAATAGCCCTGTTGTATGTGCATCAGCCACATCTCTGTCATGCCTTGACAGTTGTTGTTGAGGGAGCAAAGAGTGTTATATATTTATTTATATATTTTCTACTTTTTACAGTTTCTGGGTATTCAAGCCAACAACATTCCAGTCACATGCTTCTCTAACCTCTTGCCAACGGCCACTCCACAATTTATGAAAGAGAAAAAAACCGTATGGATAAAAGACTAAACTGGATATGCTGTAATCTCAAATCTATAATCTCATTCCTATTGGTTGCTTGTAGTGTTGCGATCTGGGAATTTAAAGGTTCTTACTTGCAACATTTTTAAATATCCATATATCATTGGTAAATTAACTGTGATACCATGGTATAATTACCATCTAATCATCCTTTATCTTTCTGTCTTTGTGTGTAACAAGTATTGATCTCTTAATTGATTAAGATGAACTCAAACACAAAACTCATTATTGACCGTATTAATCATTGATTACAGTGGGACTTGTATAAGACCCATCTTTAGTGGTGGAGATGGTACATCAACCCGCCTCATCCTGAAAAGGCAGAAGACGAGGATTGATTTGGTTCAAATAAGACTTATCTCTTAACGTGCACCAGGGGGAGCTAGGTAATAAGTAATGAAACTAAGAAAAATGACCCAACAATCCACTTTTGTTAGTACAAACGAGAACTATATATCATTTAGTAGCATTTAAAGGTATGATTTCTGTTGATATGAAAGCTATACACCGGTCATGGCATTTAACTTTCAAAACACATAAGAAGTAGTAGTTACTGCATGCTGTTTGACTTCACAGGGCAGCATATATTTCACAAACCTTCAATAGGCACCATGTGGACCTCTATTTAACCTATCTATCCTCTAATTTGCTCAGTACATGGTGTTTGGCAGCTCCAGGCTGTGCAGAAATTGGTTTCCAGTTAGATGAATAAAATTGACAGGCCAGTCCAAAAACATGCTACATTGTGGTTAAACTGAGAATGATGTAAGCAAAACCTGCGTACATGAAACAGAGCATTGTCCCATTCAAATAGTAAAGACCAATCCGTGGCACAGTGAGTGAAGTGGAATAAAACAGTGGCACCGTCGACAACTGCAACTCATGTGTTTTCCTGGCTGTGTCAAGTTGAACTATAGTTGACCATTTACTACTTTTTTAGTAGCATACTGTATAGACAAGAGACATATTTCCTTTTTTTACTTTTTATATAGGCCTACCAGTTTTAATTCTATAGACTATACTTATATAGCCTACTACGTTCTTATATATACTGTACTGCTTCTTAAAGAGACCCATTTAGCCTAATTAAATTTTTTTGTAGCTGATATGTTGGCAAACCAATATACCAGTCTAAGTAATGCCACTTTTCTGGGAGTATTTTTTAAAGTAATTATTTCTATTTTTAGTTGGGTAGGCCTTTGATTGTGAAACATAAAATTGATGAGTACAATGAGATCTGACATTTACTACTTGGATTAATTTTGGGGGTACGGTTGTGACCCAACATGGAAAAATAGGCACATTTGGGACATGTTTTTTTTGTTTGTCATAGATTATTAATCTTTGTTTCAGAGCTTTAACATGGCTTTTTCATGATAGGATCATATTATTTTGTTTGAATTATTAACTGTTTAATCAAAAAAAAGAGTATTTTTATAAAGTATTTTGATATTTTTTTTCAGATGTGAAACAGGTGTCCGCAAAAGTTAAATGAGCCTGGGTTTGTGGTGTTTGGTCACAATTTGTTTTTGGTGTTTGGGCTAGGGCACCACATTTATATAGCACTTATTTAAACATCGTTACAAAGTGCTTTATACAAATAAAATAAGAATAAAACGTTCCTGACAGAATGCAATTTAAAAAAAAGAGAAGCGACGGTAGATGAAAATAAACAACACTGAAATATGTATCAGAAATAATACAATAGAAGGCAAACAATTCAACCCATAAAATCAATACAAGCAAGTCTAAAAAGGTGTTTTTTTAAGAGGGATTTAAAAGAGGATAACGTGCTTGGATCTCCTCAGGGAGGTTGTTCCAGAGTGTGGGGGCCCTGACAGAAAAGGCTCTGTCGCCTCTAATTTTTAGTCTTGCCCGAGGGATGGTCAGGAGGGCCTTATCTGAGGATCTTAAAGTGCGTTCAGGTTCGTAGGGTGTTAAGAGGTCACTTATGTAGTTAGGCGCAAGCCCAGAACGTGCCTTAAAAGTAATCAGTTAAATTTTAAAATCGATTCTAAAATGTACAGGGAGCCAGTGGAGAGAGGATAAGATGGGTGTGATATGCTCTCTTTTTCTGGACCTTGTGAGGAGTCTGGCAGCAGCATTTTGAATAAGCTGTAATTGGGCGAAGATTGTGCTGGATCAGACAGGTGTAAAGTGAGTTGCAGTAGTCTAAGCGCGATGAGATGAAGGCATGGATAACAATCTCCAGGTTCGTAAGTTGCAGGAAACATGACTGAATGACTGTCTTAATCTGGTGCTCAAAAGTAAGGTTGTCAAATACAACACCAAAATTTTTACTGTACTTGGTCACATTTGAGGATAATGAAGGAAGATTAGTGGAAATTTGGGGATTAGTGATGTCTGGACCAATAATTATTACTTCAGATTTATTGGAATTTTGTGACATCCAGTTTTGAATGTCAAGGAGGCAGTCATGGAGAGTGCTAACCTGCAGTGCATCATGTGTGTCGAAGGAGAGGTACAGTTGAGTGTCATCGGCATAGGAATGAAAACTGATGTTGTGCTTGCGAATCACATGGCCTAGAGGTAGCATGTAGATTGAGAATAGGAGTGGTTCAAGGACAGACCCCTGAGGGACCCCACATTTCATCTTTGCACAAGAGGATCTTGAAGCCCCAATGGCTACACTAAAAGACCTGTCGTGTAAGGAATAAAACCATTTTAAAACAGTGCCAGACAGCCTGCTCTGTCCTTTCCCGTAGAGGGCCTCAGTGTTGTCCGACCAGTCCAGTTTATTGTTGAGCTGCACTCCTAGGAACCGATAGGACTTCATCATCTCCACCTCTTCCCCCTGGATGGTGACGGGGTTTGGGGGCCTCCTACTGCTTCTGAAGTCCACCATCAGCTCCTTGGTCTTGTTGTCGCACCAACCTGCAAAGCTCTCTACCAGCTCTCTGTATTCATGAAACTAAGCACAGAGACGCTTCCTTACAGTTTGAGATGGACTGTGTGCTTCACATCACACACGTGATCAGTAAAGACAACACAGCTGTTCATTTTCCCAGCTGTTTCAACCCGCTTTGTACTGTAGAATACAGCATTGCTTGGACATGATACACAATGTAAAATGCAGTGTAGAGGCTGGTAGAAGCTGATGATCTTCTTGATGATGGACTTATTTGTTTACAGTAATTTTACTAATGTCTCAAAATTAACGTGGTAATGATTTATTGATGTTAGAATGCTAGACCTATCTCCTGTAATCAATGCCTCTGTATAATACTGCAAGTTACTAACTGCAAGTATTAACTCATTACGGCACTTGAGCTTGACTAGATTTTATTTTGGTTGGATAAAAGACGTTCAGGAAGTGTGGAAATATTACAGTTTCCCTGTAAAGAAATAGTTTCCAAAATGAGGTCCAGGGTCCAATGAGAGGATTCCAGGGGGTCTTCATTCAATCTTAACTAAATTTAACTGTTCACTATTCACTATAAATTATTGGTCTGCTGTAGGTCTAATGTATGAACATTCTAGGTAAAAGGTCTAATGTATGAACAGACTTCATCAAGGCTTTTGAAGAAATAACAGGAGCACAATAAACGATGGTTTCCAAGAGCGGTGTGTACCAAATGTCTTTTAAAGTATTTTAAAGCTACTACCAGTAGAATTTGAAACTTGACGAGTTTTGAATCCCATAGTGGTTGCGTTTTACATCAGCTGTCACAAAGACGATGAATGGAAACCAAAAAGGTTTAGTCGAGTAATACATGTCATTGCTACATGTATTACTCTTTTGCTA
This sequence comes from Centroberyx affinis, assembly GCF_046629955.1. Lineage (NCBI taxonomy): Eukaryota > Metazoa > Chordata > Actinopteri > Beryciformes > Berycidae > Centroberyx > Centroberyx affinis. Next base: position 10,655 of record NW_027280961.1, read on the forward strand.
CATTTACCAAAAATAAGATATTCAACTAATGGAAAAAAAGAGACAGAAAGTTCAAGTAAGGTCATGTAACTTGGATATTAGTTTTGGTTGTTGTGAAATTTTTCTCATGCAACTGACGAAAAACAACACCCACAAAGAAAACAAATACAGGTGGCAGTTTGTATGTCTGGAGCCAAGGGAACATCTCCATCGCACGCAATTAACCTGTCACCTGAGTCACCTGTCAGTAAAAAACGTAATGAAATGATTATCAGCAAATAATGCAACAGGTAGTTTCAGCCAAGCAGTCTGACTGGTCCAAGATGTTAAATTCCATGAGGCATGCCTAGCTGTGGCTTCCCGGTTGCTGTGCCTGTGGTAACCAGGCAGCTGGTTAGGGATTGCTCTTGTTTTCTGCTGTTTTCTATTCTTATAAATATACACTATGCATTTCAGTTGAATTGCTAACTTTTGTATAAAAGCCATAATACAGTTGAGGACATCCTTTAGTGGGATCATGGGTTCTTTGGTGATGCCCACAGTACTTGGCTGCATGCCTTGTACATAGCTACGTCACCATCACATCCATAATTACAGTAAAGACCACCACTGCAATAATGAATCCTGTTCATCTTAACATAGTAACAAAAACTTATGTTTTCTCTTTGTCTTTACTGAAGAGGATAACATGTTGGAAGTGATTTTGCCATCGGCCTTTCACTCCATCCATCAACTCCTGTTGCAAGAAACACAATGAAAAATGCAGTGTAGAAACTGGTAGAGGCTGACGATCTTCTTGATGATGGTCTTATTTGTTTAGAGTAATATACTGTGTCAAAATTAACGTGGTAATGATTTATTGATGTTAGAATTCTAGACCTATCTCCTGTAATCAATGCCTCTGTATAATACGTCCTTGTCTGGGCCAATCAGTAACAAATATGTCGACTTGTTTTGAGCTGTAATCGTAGCTCTCACTTGGTCCAATCAGTGTCATTTTGAATGCTGGAATGCAGCGATGAGATGCATCATTTCTTCAAGTTTTGTCAGTGTTGTGGTGTCTGAGATGTGACAGGGATGAGCAAACAAATGATGTAGTGCCTGCACTCTGGCAGACAGTTGTTTTTGCTAAGTGCTAAGAATAGTGCGTCTATAGTCTATAGGAAGGCATAGGAAAATAGATTCTTTAATTCAATTTAGACATTTTTCATAGCTGTAATGTCCTCATAAGAGTTTCTGTTACCATAAAAGCGTTGCAACAGGGCAAGCAGAACAAGCCAGATGTCTAACTTCCTCCAGCCCCTCCTGTGGGATCCTGAGGTGCACCCAGAGGGGCATCCTTTCCAGCTGCCCAAACCACCTCAACTGGCTTCTCTCAATGTGGCTCTTTACCTTACCACACAGGGAGGTTGCCAGCACAACTTGGTAGCCAGGGTTCGAGTTATAATCTGAGCTTTGTGGGGGTCTCTAAAATAACTAACGTTAGGGGTGGAGATAAATAAATAAATAAACTAGAAGGGCACTTGGAGAGTGCAGACCTCCGCCAAGGTTTGTGCTTTTATTGCTCAGATCCGGATCCACTCCAAAATTTAACGGGTTCTTCCTTGGCCTGTGCTACACCCTTCCATGAAGATTCATGAAAATCGGGCGTGTAGTTTTTCCGTAATCCTGCTAACAGACAAACAGACAAACAAACTGTCAAAGGGGAGTGTGGTGAGGACCCAAATGCAGGATAGCGAGGCAGGTGGTGATCAAAACCCCAAGACTGGGTGTTTACTGAAACAGGTAGCAGGTGACACAGGAAACCAAAAACAAGAGCACTTCACACAAACTGACACATGTAACAGAACACAATGATTCGATGAAGACTGACTGGGGAACAAGACTGAGGGTGTTTTCACATATAGTCCTCTTTAAACGAACCAAACTCAGTCCTCTTAGGGCGTTTTCACACCTGCGCTTTTAGTCCGGTTAAATCTGACTCTGGTTCGTTTTCCCCCTTGGTGCGATTCGTTTGGGCTGGTGTGAACACAGTAATCGCACTCGGGTGCGGACCAAAACAACCGCACCGAGACCCTTTAGAGGAGGTGGTCTCGGTCCGGTCCCAAACGAACTCTGGAGCGGTTTGTTTGTGGTGGGAACGTGATCCGACCTCGATCCGACCCAACCACCAGTTGCACTCAATTTACTCCGCAAGTTTGAGCTGAACGGCTCCTGTAGCCAGGTAGCAGGTATAGCAGGTATAGCAGGTATAGCCAGGTAGCCTATAGCCAGTATAGCATTTTCAAGACGTTTCCTCAAATTGCACTCCGCATGGTACAGTTTTGCCTGGTATATTGCCCAGATAATTACAACAGTAATGAGCAAATGCCAACTCTGCCGTTGCTCCATGTTGCATAGCAATGTGCACTAGTCCAGAACACAGGACCTTCTTCCTGTATTTACTTTCTTGCTTCCGTCCCAGACACATCTGACTAATAAGCGGAGTGAACGTTCTCACGTGGTTTGTAGTGATGCATTTTGGTTCGCTTGGATTTTTCTCCGTGTGAAAAGAAACCGAACCAAGGAGAAAACGCTACAAGTTTACAAACTCATCAACTGATTCGGACCAGAGCAAACAAACTATAGGTGTGAAAACGCCCTTAAAGTGGACCAACAGAAAAGGGACTCAGTTCTTTTTGCGTTCACATTGTCAGTTCATTTGAAAGAGGACTCAGTTCTCTTTCTGGTTCACTTCAGCTCTGATGGGGCCTCAGTCCTCTTTCTGTTCACACTATAGTAGTTCCTCTGGAGCTCAGACCTTTACTGCTATGTAAACATTGAACAAAAAGTTTGGAAATTTGTGTTTGGTAGATTATTTCTCTGTTGTAACAATGCTTCTTGGCAATACATTTTATACCGTTGGAAAGCCTGTTTATTTCCCTTTTAAATGGTGCCCCATTTGTAAGGAACATGCATTTGTGGGATGAGCAGCACAGCTGAGTATGTGGGTTGCGCTCATGAAAAATTTGCCAAATCTTCTCTGCCAATGCCAAACAGCTTATTCTGCTGTTGCTATTGACTCTTGTTTTGAGCTTCCGGTACCCCCAGGTGCTGACAATCAGGTACCTGATTGGCACCTGATTGGCAGCACCTGTGAGCATGGGCCCTGCTACAGTGGTCAATTGGTGTCTGCTCCAAGAATCGGCATGCCACGTTTGTCTGATCTCGATAAGGCCTATGCGATAGGGCAACTTCAAGCTGGTGTTCCACAAAAGCAAGTTGCGGCATTATTTTGAGTGAGCCATAGTACCATCTCCAAACTGAAGGCCAAGTTCCATGAAACGGGGGATGTCAGAGACAGACCGCGAAGTGGGCGTCCCAAGAAGACAACACCCCAAGAAGACCGGTTCCTCACCCTTTCAGCACTTAGGAACCGTAGGCTGTCTTCTATAGATTTGCAGTCAAGGTTTGCAGGACGATATGGCACACGGCTCTCGGCCCAGACAATCCGGAACAGACCGCACGCAGCCGATCTCCGGGCTCATGGGCCTGCCAGGAGGCCTGCCATGACTGCCCTTCACCGTCAGGCCCGTTTGCGCTGGTGTCGGCAACACCTGCACTGGAACCTGAACATGTGGAGGAACGTTATGTTCAGCGATGAGTCCAGATTCTGCCTACGGAAGTTGGATCGTAGGGTCAAAGTGTGGAGAAGACGGGGAGAACGCTATGCTGATTGCTGCACCGATAGAGTAACACCTTTTGGTGGAGGCAGTGTGATGGTGTGGGGCGGCATCTCCATCACTGGAAAAACGAGGCTTGTCATCATTGGAGGCGATCTCAATGCAGAGAGATATCGAGATGAGATTCTGCAACCAGTGGCGATCCCATATCTCCACAGTCTGGGACCGAACTCCATCCTCCAAGAGGACAACGCTCGCCCCCACAGAGCGGGGTTTATCAGAGACTACCTCCAGAATTTGGGAGTAGAGAGAATGGAATGGCCTGCCAACAGTCCTGACCTCAACCCAATTGAACACTTATGGGATCAGCTTGGGCGTGCTGTTCGTGCTAGAGTGACCAACGCAACCACGTTGGCTGACTTGCGACAAATCCTGGTTGAGGAGTGGAATGCCATCCCACAGCAGTGTGTGACCAGGCTGGTGACCAGCATGAGGAGGAGGTACCAGGCTGTTGTGGCTGTGTATGGTTCTTCCACACGCTACTGAGGCTCCTGACTGTTTGTTAAATGAATAAATTGTAAATTGATATATTTATATATTGTATATTTCCTTGCTCCTCGATTGAACCGGAAGTCGTTCTGGTCCGTCATTTTGAAGGTCGTCCCAAAGCTCTTATTTCTGCTCTGAGGAGCGAGGAGCGAGGAGGGATCTCTGACGAGCTATGAGCGAGGATACACGAGAGCAGCCTTCCTGGAAGACTTTCAGCTGAACGCCATGATGTCAATTCTCCACCCCTACATCTGGCAAATTTGAACGAGATGGCAGAGAAACAGTACAAGTGCATCCTCGGTGGGAGGGACTAAGACGCAAGGAAAAGACGCAAGTGAGGGAAACGTGGATGCAATTTAAGAGACTTGGGATGCACCCAATGTCAGCGGCTACAGCCTGTTTCCATGGTGCGTAGTTCTTTTGGAAAACATGTTTCTTTTAGCCTATTTATCTCGTTAACGTAAATAATACTCATTACATTGAAAAATTCATTATTTGTGATTAAAATAATGGTTGTTGGTAATGTATTAGCGACCCCCACAGATGTAGGATTTTATGGGAGCTCAGACCCCTCCTTATGGGAGCTCAGCTCCCACTGGCTCCCACTGGCTCCCACATAACTCGAACTCTGTTGGTAGCAGCCTTCTCCCAAACAACTGAAGTCAATGGGGACCTGTTCTTTACAGTTCCAAAACAAAAACAGCCACACTGTGAATAGAAAGACCTCTGAAGAACTGGTCCCCACTGACTTCAGTTGTTTTGGAGAAGGCTGCTATGGAGTTGTGCTGTAGCCTCCCTGTGTGTTATATGGACAAACTTCACCTGTGTTTCAACTGGCATGAGGGTGAGTAGATGATGACAGAATTTCCATTTTTGGGTCAACTATTCTTTTAATCTTACCTTACCTTAAACCTGCGCGTATAGGTGAGGATTAGAATGAAGACTGACTTGTAAAATGAGAGCTTTGCTTTGTAGCTCAGCTCTCTCCTCACCTCCATGATCCAATGCAATGCCTAAAATTACTGCTGCCACTGCACCTAACTGGTGGTCAATCTCACAGTCCCTTTTACTCTCACTCTTGAATAGCCCAAGATCCCTGAACTCCTCCGCTTGAGGCAGTTGCTCACCCCTCTTCTAGATGGCACAGATGGCATTTTATGGGAGAAAATCATCTCAGACTTGGAAGTGCTGACCCTCATCCTGACGGGGTCACACTCAGCTGCAAACCATTCCAGTGCACACAGGAGACGGCAAAAGGATGACATCATCTGCAAACAGCAGAGATGCCAACTTAACGCCACTGAACTGGACACTCTCCAGACCTCAGCTGCACCTTGATATCCTGTCCGTTAATATTATGAACTGGAGGGAGGGACAAAGCGCATCCTAGTCAGTCTGATGCCAACCTTGATCTTGCTTGACTTAATGCCAAGATTGCAAACACAGCTCTCACTCCAAGTGTATAGGGACAGAATGGGTCACAACTTAAGTCAAGTTTATTTATATAGCCCAAAATCACAGTAACTGTCTCAAAGGGTTTCACAATGCCCACAATTTTAAACAATACCTACATTTAAACAATAAATGAAACTACACCCCCTAACCTTAAACCCTCAATGAGAACAAAGAAAAACTCCCAGGAAAAACTCCTAGTAAGTACCTATTTAGTAAATAAAATAAAAAATGGAAGAAACCTTGGTAAGGTTTTCTACTGACACATGCCTGCCTCACACCTCTTTCACATCTGCCAATGCCAGTGGGAAGATGGTTGTCACTGTTAAGATTAGGCTATAACTTTGGGAACAAATAATGAGTTTAACTTCTTCAGACCTTTTTAAAGAGCCATTAGTTTGTTGATGTTGATGTCAGTTTATTTATTCACTAAAATATTTTACAAATGATCTAAGTATCAAGTAACATTTTGGACAAATAATGTATTTATAGAAGAGATAACAGTGTGTGCTTTATTGGGTTTGTATGTGTGGAGGCATTTGTTGAAGATGCTCTTTGGTTTGAGGATTTTGCTTTCAGTGAAAAGAGAGTTCCAAGGCAGTCTTCAAGCAAAAAATTAAAAATCCTTTATTGAAAGACTAGTACAGCAAGTTCAATAACATTTGGTCATGGACCCCTATACAACACAGATAAAAATTAAAACACAGATAAAGATGCATCAGGGCATGTTTTTGACAGTAGGCTACAATATATAATTTTTCATTTATTGAGACAATATTTTGCCTTCTGTTTTGTTGCGAAGCAAAAGATTACAAAGATTGATAATGATGAAGTATTAACATGCGTCCTGAAGAATTTTAATCAGATAGAGCACTCAAGAGGTGTTGAGGATTCAGTCACCCAAACCACCTCCAGAAATGGTCAGACATGCATTTGCCGACATGAACGAGTCTCCAGTCCACATATACTGCAGCAGCTACGTCAATAGATCCACACAGGAAGTGCACACAAATTAAGCAGCAAAAAATTGATTGTCAGGGTTGCTAGATGGCATCATTCGATAATTTGCACATGAATATATTTGCTACAGTCCACACTCTTAACAGAGGGAGGGGCTACACTGTGTATGGGAAGTGCTGTGATCATCAGACCTCTTTTTAGACAAGCAAGTGGCACAAATTTATGAACAGTAGGATCAGTTGTAGGCTAACAAATGTGGCACAAAATGCTTTGGTAGTCAACACATTAACTGTTCCCTATGGTCCGAAAACATGTGTAGATTTGTCACTAGTTGCTTTTGAGAAATGAAGTCTCCAGGGAGATCTGAAGAGTCGTTAAATCGCGTGACAAGGTCACCAAATTGGCAACAGCGAGATCAAGTTAAGTACACAGCATCTGCAATTTGGCAAGGGACAGAGAAATCTAATTTTAACTTGTACCAGAGACACATTGTAATGTCAGGTGTAAATGTAATCCAGATCATTTATATCTAGACAGGGGGCAAATGAGTGCAAATATGTATTGTTGTTCTGTAACATCAAAGTGTAATACAAGATGTTTCACTGATGCATGTTTCATTTTGAAAAATACAAAATCTATTGACTGACATAAAAAACTTATATATAACATCATTAACATCATTATAATATGAAGGAAAGTGGAAATCATAATTCTTCCAATTTAACCAATGCCAAACCATCCACCTTTTTGTGAGATTAGGCTTTTGCCTGTCATCTGCATCTGCCTGCTTTAGAATAACGCAGGCATAACTTGGGCCCCCAAGCTCCTACAGATATTCTTTTATTTTAGATATTCTTGTTACAGTCTTATGCTGTGCTCAGGAAGTCAATCTTGATAGATCCTGTTGAGTTGGAATCTATGTCAGTGGCTGTGGCTTGTATTTCTGTGGAGCCAAACTTGATTTCTAATTTGATCTCACGAGCCAGGCCACGTGTAGTGTCAGGCATGCTAACTTTAAATGAACCAACTGGGTCAATTCCCCATTCATCCACATACTTAGGATCTTTTCTCTCTGTGCGAAAAAAACGAAACCTTCCCGCTGTCTGATCTGCTTCTCTTGGACTGAAGATGTGCTCTTTGGTTTCATTCCAACCCACATTTTGATCAATTTCCACCAGTTTCTTGAAAACATCATCACACCAGTCACCCTCTGTGTTTGAGAACTTTTTTTCTGCCTTATGCCTGGACTCATCAAACCTCTCACCCACACTGATCCCATAAGTAAAGGCACTTTTTCGTGATGCCACAACCTCTGGATGTCTTCCAAACATGACGGCTCCCTTCACGATTGCTTCTTGGGCATTTAAAGGGCACAGCACTTTACACTGACTACCAAACTGCTTGTTAATGTGTTTGCGCAGAATCACACTTGAGGCATAGCCCCCCACTAACAGAATGTATTCAATTCTTAAATCTTTCTTCAAGATTTCTCTGAGATTCTTAGTGATCCCGCTAAGACTCTCATCAAAGAAAGACTTCATTTTCTCTTTTGAGATTTTGATCACCCCCTCATCCCAGGATGCACCTTGCACTCTCTGGAAGAACCTTTCTATGTTTTGCCTTTTCTGAGCTAATGTTAGTAAGTTATACAGGCAGGAAATCTCCACATCCTCTTCCACACATTTAAGAAGCGAGAAGCTGTACATCATCTTCTGAAACTCGCTGGGATAACTTCTTTCATACTCATCCCAGAGGTCATCAGAGAATATTTCTTTGAGGAAACTTTTGAACTTTTTGTCAACATTTTGCCCTCCCAGGTCATTACCAGAGGCCTTGTACAGCTCCTTCAGGGCTCCTCCACCCAGCACTTCATGTACAGTTATGTCAATAGTTCCACCTATAAGACAAAAAGGCTGCGCTTAAAACTGCTGAGCAACTACAGCATTTGAGCTAACAATACATTCTTACAAATCTGGACACTATTACCTGAGGCAATAAATAACTATTTTGCAATGCAAGTAAAATTCAAAATGGGAAATGGCAAATTTGCACAACTTGTTTGTTGCCTGTGGAAATACAGAAAATAGTTTGCATAATTACTAACAGCACCACATACCTCCACAATCGACAACAATGTACTGTGTTCCAGGAGCTTGCTCCAGTGTGTTTTGGCCAACGTTCTCTGCTATGAAACCATCAGATGGGAGCTTCATACACCAGACTGAGGCTGCCTCAGGTTCCAGTGCTATTACCAACTTGTCTGCTTTGTGTTCAGTCACAATACCAGCCTAGAAATAAAATAAAAGTCACACATTCTTGTTAATATGAGGAAGAAAATGTGTATTGTACATTTTGCCAATCATTTCACAATTTAAATGCCATCTTAAATTATAGTTTAAATGTAGTTACCTCAGTTGCAGCTTTTCTCATGAACTGCTTTGCAGAAGGATCCCAGATAGCAGGCACAGTCAGCACCCAGGTGAAATCAGAGGCAGTGAACTCCCGTCCAGATTTGTTGCCACTGATGGTTTTCAGTGCATGTTCCTTCAGGTAGCGCAGGGTTTCTGTGATTACCTTCAACGCACTCATCGACTTGCCATTTATGGCTTCAATCGTTACATTTTCGTTGAGTTGCTGGTGAAGATTGACAAGATATTAGTTCAAATATTCTTAGAGCTGGAACCTGATTTCTTAAGGCATCACACAAAACATTACCATTTGAGTCAGATTGAACCAGGAGTTACTGTCTGGTGATGTAAAGGAGTCCAAAATAGCCTATGACCTATCTTTAGCACTGAGTAACACTGCAGAATATGACACTAGGACACTAAGTGAGACACTGAGATTCAACCACTGTAAACAAACACGTTGTGAGGGCAGCCAAAGTGAAAGAGCTATTTTCCAGCTTCAACCACCAGCTCCCACTACAACCACTTCAACCCTCAATTTGGATTCAATTCTCTTCTTCCTTTTGACTCGGCACTAAAGGTAAATTTAGTAATCTTTTTTCCCTCCTGAAACTGTGCGATGCAGCATTACAACAACATCTTGGATTAAAAATAATTTCTAGGTAGCTCTGATGTGTGGGTAATAACAAGACATCATTTTATTATTCTAATCTACATTATAGGAAAATGTATATTCTGCCTTTATTCATGAGGCATTCAAATGTAAAACTACTGTACATTTAGATTTACAAACCACTCTTTACTCACTTTTCCATAGAGTGCCATCTTAAAATTTTCAAAAAGGTAGTTTTTCTTTGCTTCTTCACTACCCATTTTAGTGTATGCCATTTTGGCATCATAACCAAACTTGAGGAATTCTTCATATCCATTGAAAAGAATGCAGGTAGGGGTCTTCAAGGTCTCATATCCATGCTCTTTTCCCCAGGATGGCACAGCTGGTTGGATTTGTGCCTGTCTGGGTGACACGCTGAAGGCATATCCACTGTATGCAGTACCAAAGTCTATCGCTATGATAAACGATTCACCCATGGTAGAATCAACAAAATTGAAATAAAAAAAAATCTAAATGCAGCAGCAGTGCTTCCGACAAAGTGAAGGACACTGTTTCACTTTGTGTATTTATAGCCTGTAGGCTTTTCTTCTCTTTCGCTGAGGCCCAACCCCCTTGGAGTTCGTTAGGACATACATTAGTACCGCTGACAGACAGAGTTGTCGCTTCAGTACACATCTGCCTTGGACAAGATAAGAGAAACAGCAAAATTAATAAAAAGCAAGAGCATAGGTGAGTAGATACGGAAGAGGATTAGGGCCACATGTGAAAAATGTATTTGAGTTCTGAGTTTAAAGTAAATTCTGACTTTATAATTTAAATTTTTCACATGTGGCCCTAATCCTCTTCCGTAAGTAGAAAAGTTCTAACAACTTTCCCATTGAAAACTCTACACTGTAGAATGCAGCAGCTGTTGAGTGGATTGACATACTGTTCTCAGATTTAATTCAATTAATTCCTATACAAACTATTATATCCTATTACTTGTTCAAACAGTACAATATAGAGATACATGCTTGTCAGGATTGTAGTTTGGACCCAAAAGCGGAAACACACCAGGCAGAGGCAAGGGTAGCAGTTCAGTGGTCTTTACCGATCCAAAAATCCAAATCCAAGTACATAATCTCCATGCAACCGTGCAGAACAGAGAGCAGAGAGAGAGTCTAGTAGGTAGACAACAGGTCATACCAAGGCAGGTTACAAAAAAAAACAGGAAACAGACACCGGGAACAACTCACTAGGACGAACTGGCAAAGACTAACAAAAACACAAGGTATATATACACACAGCAAACTAAATGGTAAGTGGAGACAGGTGTGCAGAGATGGGCTGGCAGAGGAGGCGGAGACAAGGTGGAACAGGTAACCAATCAATGGAGCTGAAAGTACGGGAACTGAACACAGACACACAGAGCAGAACACAAGACAGGCAAAAGGCAACACAAAATAAACGGAATATGGCTCTAAACATGGAATAAATGAAAAAGATCAATGGACCTTGGCTGGATTCCTGACAGTACCCCCTCTCCTACGGACGCCTCCAGGCGTTCCACCAGGTGCAGGCGACGAAAATCTTGGATGAGGGAAGGGTCAAGGATGTCCCGGGCTGGCACCCAACTCCTCGGGGCCATATCCCTCCCAGTCCACCAGGTATTGTAACCCACGCCCCCGTCACCGAACCTTGAGGAGACGACTGACTGTGTAGGCTTCAGCCCCATCGATGAGTCTAGGCGGCAGGGGAGGGTTGGAGGGAGGGGCGTACTGACTGTGTGCCACAGGCTTCACCTTGGAGGTGTGGAAGGCTGGGTGGATTCGACGAAGAGGTCTGGGGAGTTTCAACTTGACCACAGCAGGATTGATTACTTTGGACACAGGAAATGGGCCAATAAAACGAGGAGCAAGCTTTCTTGACTCTACCTGTAAAGGCAGATCTCGGGTGGACAACCACAGCTTCTGACCAGGTAAGTATCGGGGTGCTGGGACCCGTCGCTTGTCGGCATAGCGCTTGATAGCAGCAGATGACGTAGAAGGGCAGCTCTGGCGATCCGCCAAACCCTTCTGCAACGACGGATGAACTGCTGTGCTGAGGGAACACTGACCTCTCCTTCCAGAGCAGGAAACAGCGGAGGCTGGTATCCCAAACAATGAAACGGGGAGAGTCCTGTAGAAGCAACTGGGAGAGAGTTATGAACATATTCTGCCCAGGCCAGGTATTGGCTCCAGGAGGCAGGATTGGAGGAACACACAACGTAGCATGGTTTCAATGTCTTGATTAACTCTGTTTGTCCATTAGTTTGGGGATGAAACCCCGATGACAGGCTGACAGACGCGCCTAGTTGCTGACAAAAAGCCTTCCAAAAACATGAAGTGAACTGGGGACCTCTGTCAGAAACTATATCCATGGGTAAACCGTGCAGCTTAAACACATGATTCACCATTAGCATGGCAGTTTCCTTGGCAATGGCAGTTTGGGCAAGGGAATAAAATGAGCAGCCTTGGAGAACCTATCAACGACAGTGAGTATGGTGGACTGAGATGGGTAAACCTGTGATGAAATCCATCGCAATGTGAGACCAAGGACAGGAAGGAACAGGAAGTGGTTGCAGAAGGCCTGGCGGCTGATTGGACGATTTCCCCTGCGCACAGGTAGGACAGGCGGCCACGAATTCTCGCACGTCCTGTGCCATCTTGGGCCACCAGAACCGTTGTCGGATGAGGCTGAGCGACCGCCGGACCCCTGGATGGCAGGCAAACTGTGACGAGTGACCCCACTGAAGCACCTGGGAACGGACGGAGACAGGCACAAACAGCTTATTGTGTGGAGAGTTACCTGCTGAAGGCTCCTGCTGGAGAGCCCTCTGAACAACAGCTTCGATCTCCAGCATGGCAGCTCCCACAACCAGATCAGTGGGCAGGATAGTGTCTGGCTGGCTTGGTTTCTCAGGTGCAGGAAACAGGCGAGACAAGTCGTCAGGCTTGGCATTCTTGGAACCTGGCCGATAGGACAGAGTGAAAGAGAAAGAGAAAGGGGAGAAAAACAGAGCCCAACGGGCTTGGCGGGAGTTCAACCTCTTGGCCGTGCGGATATACTCCAGATTCTTATGATTGGTCCAGACTAGAAAGGGCACTTCAGCTCCCTCCAACCAGTGCCTCCACTCCCTCAAGGCCAGCCTGACAGCCAAGAGTTCCCTATTGCCGATGTCATAGTTACGTTCAGATGGAGACAGCCGTCTGGAAAAAAAAGCACATGGGTGCAGTTTGTTGTCCCCCTCATAACGCTGTGAAAGTACAGCCCCCACACCCACCTCAGAAGTGTCGACCTTGACGATGAACTGCCTGGTGGGGTCTGGTTGTACCAAGATGGGGCAGAGGTGAACTTCTTCCGCAGAAAGGAGAACGCAGTGTCAGCCTGGGTGGACCACCAGAACGGAACGTTTGAAGAGGTGAGTGCTGTCAACGGAGCATCCAGAGAACTGAAGTTTCTGATGAATATCCGGTTGAAATTAGCAAACCCCAAGAAGCGCTGGACATCTTTCCGGGATGAGGGGGTGGGCCACTCCAGCACTGCCTCCACCTTAGCCTCATCCATCCTGATCTTGCCGGCTTCAATGATGAGTCCAAGGAAGGAGACAGTGTCGCGGTGGAACTCGCACTGCCTTGATGAACAACTGGTTTTCCAACAGCCGATGCAGAACCTGGCGGACATGACTGACATGTTCTTCTGGGGAGTGGGAAAAAATCAAAACGTCATCCAGATACACAAAAACAAACTGGTTCACCATGTCTCTGAGGACATCGTTCACTAGAGCCTGGAACACAGCAGGGGCATTAGTCAGACCAAACGGCATCACCAAGTACTCATAGTGACCCCGTGGCGTATTAAACGCAGTGTTCCACTCATCCCCCTCGCGGACACGCACCAGATGATAGGCATTCCGCAGATCCAACTTTGTGAACACAGTGGCACCATGTAACAGTTCAAATGCAGAGGAGATGAGAGGTAAGGGGTACCTGTTCTTGATGGTGATATCATTGAGTCCCCAGAAGTCGATACAAGGACGCAGCGTCTTGTCCTTTTTCTCCACAAAGAACCCAGCCCCAGCTGGAGAGGAGGAGGGACGGATAATGCCTGCCGCCAAAGACTCACCGATATATTTATCCATTACCTCCATTTCCGGGAGAGACAGAGAGTAGAGCCGTCCACGGGGTGGTGCTGTGCTGGGAAGTAGGTCAATGGCGCAGTCATAAGGATGGTGAGGTGGCACGGGACTTGCTGAACACCGCCTTGAAATCCAAGTACTCTGGAGGCACACCTGACAGGTCTGGAAACTCCTCCTGTAGAGAAACACTAAGAGATGTACACTGCAAGGCATCTTTCAAACAGTTGGCCAGACAAAAGTTACTCCACCCCACAATGGTGTTATCTTGCCAGTCTATATGTGGGTTATGTTGTCTCAGCCAGGGCCGCCCAAGCACCACGGGCACATGTGGGGAGTGAAAAAGGTGCAGAGCAATCTTTTCCCGATGGTTACCAGAAATTAGCCCCACAGGAGTGGTAATGTGGGTAACGGTATCTAATGGGCGCCCGTCCAGAGCTCTGGCCTTGCGTGGAGTCTGCAGTGGAGTTGTGGGAATTAGTAATTGCTCCACTAGGGTGGCATCAATGAAAATCTCATCAGCACCAGAGTCTATGAGGACAGAAATGGTAAGCTGATGCTTAGCATATGACAGTTGCGTGCATAGGGGAGCTGGAGGTTGAGGGTTTTTCAGACACTGCACTCACCAGTAACCCTTGTTCTACTGGTGAGCTTTCCCTTTTAACGGGCAAGAGGCTATGAAATGACTGGGTTTACCACAGTACAGACAGGAATTAGTAGAGATTCTCCTTTGACGTTCTTGCGGGGAAAGACGGGCTCGGCCAACTTGCATCGGTTCGCAGTCGGAAACAGGAGATGAGGTGGGAACCACAGGTGACACACCAAGCTTTGGCAACATACAGGACTGTGGAGGTGACCTCCGGGTGGACCTCTCACGCCCTTCCTTCCATCTTTGCCTTTGCCGAACGTCAATGCGGATAGCCAAGTCTGCTAGGGCATCGAAGGAGGTTGGTAGCTCCCGGGCGGAGAGTTCATCCTTAAGAAGCTCAGAGAGGCCGTTAAAAAAGGCATCAAACTTGGCTTCATGGTTCCATGCACTGGAAGCTGCTAATGTGCGGAACTCTATAGCATAATCAGATACAGAACGATTACCTTGCCGTAGCTGCAGAAGCTCTCGGGCAGCTTCCCTGCCAGTGGAGGAGCGATCAAAAACCTTCATCTCAGCAAAAAACTCCTCCAAGGAACTACAAACAGAAGAGTTAGCCTCCCACACAGCTGTTCCCCATTCCCTGGCTCTTCCGGAAAGCAGTGTGATGACATAAGCAATCTTTGCTCGATCAGAGGGGAAACAGGAGGGCTGTAGTTGAAAAATCAATGAGCATTGTGACAGGAATGATCGACAGGAAGTTGGCTCACCAGAATATGGCTCAGGTGTAGGTAGACGTGGCTCCCGAATTGGTGTAGTGGTCACAGGAAGTTCAGGGGAAGCGACTATAGAGGCTGCGACTGGTTCAAAAGCAGGAGGACATGGTTGCTGGAGCTGTTGAACTTGCAGAGAGATAACTGACACATCGGCAGATAGGGCATTCAGACACTGGTTGAGAACTTGAAAATCTTGCTGGTGTTTACCAAGCAGAGAACCCTGGAGTTCCAGAGCGGTCTTCACCTGCTCGAGGCCCGCTGGATCCATGCTTGGCCAGTTCGTACTGTCAGGATTGTAGTTTGGACCCAAAAGCGGAAACACACCAGGCAGAGGCAAGGGTAGCAGTTCAGTGGTCTTTACCGATCCAAAAATACAAATCCAAGTACATAATCTCCATGCAACTGTGCAGAACAGAGAGCAGAGAGAGAGTCTAGTAGGTAGACAACAGGTCATACCAAGGCAGGTTACAAAAAAAACAGGAAACAGACACCGGGAACAACTCACTAGGACGAACTGGCAAAGACTAACAAAAACACAAGGTATATATACACAGCAAACTAAATGGTAAGTGGAGACAGGTGTGCAGAGATGGGCTGGCAGAGGAGGCGGAGACAAGGTGGAACAGGTAACCAATCAATGGAGCTGAAGCAGGAGGAGCTGAAAGTACGGGAACTGAACAGACACACAGAGCAGAACACAAGACAGGCAAAAGGCAACACAAAATAAACTGAATATGGCTCTAAACATGGAATAAATGAAAAAGATCAATGGACCTTGGCTGGATTCCTGATACATGCTGCTTGATAACATTTTTGTTCTGCCCCTTTTGCAGATATAACTCAAAATCTGATGAATACTCATCAGTAAACGATTTCTGGAGGGAGCAACACCATGTCCAAAGGTTTGTTTATCAGCATTTTTATTCACACGTCACAGTTTGAACTTGTGTCTTGACACACAGACTGCAGCCTTCTTCACTGAGTTGCTGATTGTGATGAAATTATGGTGCACAGGAAAATGTTCAAAGAGCGTCTGTAAAATACTTAGCTAAGGAGAAATGATGAACTTCATAGACATAGACTTATAATTTCATTGCTGAATGCAATGCAACATGAGAGAAAGATTCTGTATCAGTGTACTACAGGTAAGTACGGAGCCCGGGAGTGGCCATGGGGAGAAAAATAATTTGTTGTGGCCACGATTTACTGTAACGTGCGCGCGATATGCAATTCGTTCCCTCGATCTGGTTAAAATGAGTCCTCGTTTTGGTTTATTTGTGCGCACGAGATGCAATTCGTTCCCTCGATTTCCTCTTTACGTGCGCACGAATTGCCAAAACGTGCCTCGAAATTGTGATATTGTGCTCTCGATATATAAATACATGCACTCTTGACGACGAGCTTATAAAGAGTCAGTCACATATTGGTGATTATGTTTAAATGTGGCCTGTCCTGGGTGTGTTGCAGCACCTGATTGTGTTTACATGGCCTGAAGGTTAAGTGGCTAAATATATTGCAATAGCTGGGGGATTTGCCTATTCAGTGTAAACAGACAATGGATATTAACATACCAAATCCTTACTAGGCCTATCTGCAATACCTAAAAGGTTCCTTTTAAGTTGCATTTTTCCTAAACTGCACAGTTTAACGAAATCGAGGGAACGAATTGTATCTCGTGTGCACGAATGAACTAAAACGTGCACAAGTTACAGTAAATCATGGACTCCATATAACTTTTTTTCTCTCCCAATGCCCGCTCCTGGGCTCCTTTGTCAATTCAAAATGCATATACCCTGATTTACACAGCCAAATCTCTAAGAGAGATGCATGTGTCACATCAAGTTGCCATCAGTGTCAACAAAATGCACTAGAACATAAAAAAGTGGGTTTCTGATAATACTGTATTCCTTTTATGGAATTGACAGAGATAATCCAAAAAACATCCCATGAACTACATACATTTATGGCATTAAAGTTATGAATTGCAGTGAATCTGGTTTAACCAAAATAACCATTTAAGATTCTTTTAACACAGTATGGCTGAAATGGAAGAACATTACGAGGAGAAACTTAAGGAGGTGAGGTAAATATTTTTCTGATATCGGCAATGAATTCAAGTTAGTTTCCCATAGTTTCCTTGGTAACACTATTTGTAAAGGCTTTACATAATGTATTCATAACAGGCATGTAACGTGTTAAGGATTACATGTTTAGACTTCTGTCACATGTTTCTTTAATGCACAATGGATTTGAGAAAAGGGCCCTCATTGCAATACGTTATTGATTTTTTAAACTTATTTATTTAACCTTTATATACCCAGGTTTGGTTGGCTGAACACAGACGCTCTTCTGCAGCAACGCCCTGCTCCACATTAACAATTACAAACAATCACATAGTTTCAAAAGCATTAACAATACACATGTTTATCGACACAAACACCAAAGTCATCAAAAATAGCAAGAAAAAAAAATATATAGCAGTATTAAACAGCAAGAGAATAAAATAAATCTAGTATAGTGGGTTTCTTTCACAGACAGTGATGGAGCCTAGTTGATGGCAAAATCTTTTGTGAATGTTTAACTCCACTGGGAAATCCTGAAACTTTGCCTCTGAAGTTGCCCCAATATGTTTCATTCCTGAATAATCAATCAACCACAAGCAGTAAAACTTGGCACAGAACAAATCATAGAAACAGACATCTTATACTGACTACAATTTCCATTTCCTTTACACAGCCAAAGCTCCAAGAGAGATGCATGTGTCACACGAAGTTGCCATCAGTGTCAACAAAATGCACTAGAACATAAAAAAAGGTGGGTTTCTGATAATACTGTATTCATTTTATGGAACAGACAGAGATAATCCAAAAAACATCCCATGAACTACATACATTTATGGCATTAAAGTTATGAATTACAGTGAATCTGGTTCAACCAAAATAACCATTTAAGATTCTTTTAACACAGTATGGCTGAAATGGATGAACATTACAAGGAGAAACTTAAGGAGGCGAGGTAAATATTTTTCTGAACTTCTTTTAATGGCAATTTTAAATATCACAATGAAATAGGTTATGAATTCAAATTAGCTTGACATAGTTGCCTTGGTGACACTATTTGTAAAGGGTTTACATAATGTAACAGGCATGTAACATGTTAAGGATTACACGTTTAGACTTCTATCACATGTTTATTTAATGTACTGGATTTGAGAAAAGGTCCTACAAAGCAATGCGTTATTGATTTTTTAAAACTTATTTATTCAACCATTACAAACCTGGTTTGCTGAACACAGACACTCTTCTCCAGCAACACCCTGCTCCACATTCACAATTACAAGCACTCACATAGTTTCAAAGGCATTAACAATACACATGTTTATAGACACAAACACCGAAGTCATCAAAACCTTTTAAATATTTTCAATTTTAAATAGATGCTGTTTCCATTGACTTTAAAATAGTGACTAGTTTCTGAAGCTTGAGCTCCCTCTACAGGTTGTTCCAAGTAGAGGTGCAGAGAATTCAAGAGATAAATTCCTTATAAACCCTCAATAAATAAATAGCAATTAAAGGATAAAAGGACAGTTTGAGGCCACCATTAAGATGTGAACTATGGATTGGATACATAAAAAAAATATTGTTAGTAAATTGAAAAAATATAATCCTGTTACATGAATGTGTTACATCTTGTTACAAACTTTAATTCAATTATTTATTTATGAACTTGTTGAATAAAAACATGAGACATTTCCACGCTACATTTTATCCCTACAGATCCGCTCTGAAAGAATCTGAGGAAGAATTTAAATCATTCAAAGACAGGTACCTGCAGCATGTTGAAAAAAGAAATTGCAATTTGCTTTATATAGTGTTGCCTCGGGAAACTCAAGCATGTAAATAAAGTAGGAGAAATCTCATTGTGTTCATCTCTCCTTGCATAGAGTGGCAAGTGAAATGTCTCTTTCAATAAAGACAGGAGACTCTGAGAACATGAACAACCCAGTGAGTAAAACTCGACTGAAAGAGATGTACGACCAGCTCAGAATCATACAGTGGCCTAAAATCAAAGGCCAATTGAAATCAAAGGATGACAACATACAGTCGGCCAAACGTTTGATTCAGGTACGGTGCAGTCTGGTGATGCTGTTTGGGAAACTACATTGAACTGAGATAACTCAGTAGTTCACTTATTCAATTCCTGATCAGAGTCATAAACCTTGTAATAAACCTGGGGCCGGATTCACAAAACCCTCTTAAGAAAAAAAGTGCCATTTTTTCCTTAACTTTAGTCTTAAGGAAAAAAAAAAAAGGAAAAAATGCTATTCTCAAAAACAGTTCTTATCTATTTTCTTAACTTTCTTCTTATGTTTCTTCCTAAGAAAAGACTTAGGAATAAATGGTATTCTTGAAATGAAAGTTCTCAAATTTGTTCTTGATTTTTTTTTTTTACTTTAAGACAGCTGTCTTAAAAAAGCCTCTAATATCATATATTTAAACACATTTTAGACAAGTAGGTTATAGTTCAAAGTCTTCACAGGTTCCCCTACACCTAACATTAAGATGAACATTTATTGTAAAGCTTTATTTGGTGTAGGGCCAGGTAGGCCTCTGTCTCATGTTTATTGAAAATAAGCTGCAAATTTTACAGTTACCAACAGCAACAAATGTTTAAATCTTTTCATATACTTCATCAGTAGTTGCCTCCTCACCTTGTCTCCTAGCCTCCTAGCCTTGTCTCCTAGCCTCAATGGCAGTAAGCCTAAAGTTTATTAACCAGAATTAATTCAGGCCCTATTCTGAGAAGTTCTTAAGTTGGAGAATTAAAGATATTCGTAAGAAATGAGACTGTTACTAAGAAAATATTGAGGAATTGCACTTAAGAGCCTTCTTAAGAACTTCCTAAATTTTTCTCTTATGTCATTTCTTAAGATCTATCTTAAGAACACATTGGTGAATCCGGCCCCTGCTCTTGTTGTTCAGTTTGTTTATCTTTTTGTTTTGTTTTGAGAAGCTTATTGGCTCCTTGTTTTGTTTCATTTTGATTTTTTTTTTTTTTTTTTTTTTATCTGTTTTTTAAATTAGTAATTTATTACTAATTTTATTACTGTGTCCTCATTAATGCATTTCTTTATCACTGTGAAATAAAGCAAAACTAAACTAAACTATTCATATTCATAGTGCATGTTTGAGGATGCAAGAGAGCAAATGGAGAAAAAGAAGCAGCACATAGAGGAAATGTTTGACCTGAACAAGCACAGCAGAGGATCAACACCTCAGAAGGTACTGTAGGGCCACTGGTGAAAACTGACACATTTAAGCTTGTGTTACTATGCTTTTGTCAGCATTCTTCCTTTCTTACAGGTTAAAGAGTACAAACTGTCAACAGTTCAAAATCTTCAAATGGCTCTGTATTACAGCAGAAAGGAAGATATTGTTAAGGTATGTCTGATGTATGTCAGTGTTTTGTACACCGAAAAAGTTCAGAAATTTGTGGACCAAATGGACAAATGGGAATGGGAAACTTAGCTTTAATTTGCTAGACTCAACATGTAAAACTTAGCAATTTCTCACCTTCTAATTTTGCAGACTCCTTTCCTGGAACACAAAGCACATCTCGCTGCTGAATGCTACTGGTTGGGTTGTTTGATGGCTTTAAACAATCCTCCTCTTCAGCCCGACTGGGAGAAGCACGTTCCTGGGCTGAACGCTTGGGATATTTTCCCCTCTGACATCAAATGTGTTTCTGACATGGAGAATGAGCCAGTGGAGCAATGAAGTAAAGAATCTGTCTGGTTTTGATGAGGAGAACCAAGCTGATCAGTGTTGATGCTCAGGTGTCATGAATCATGAATTATACTATTTAGCGAAACCTGCAAAGGTTTTGTTTTATTTTCTGTTTTGATCAAGCTTTCATTTGTACAGTGCTGCATTATAGTAAACTTTTTAACAACTTATTTGCTTCATTAATTTGAAATCAGGCATTCTGTATAGTTCTAATTTGAGGTATTTTAAATCTTAATATGTTTCAGATTATTATTTTGTATGAAGGGATACTTAATGTCTCATCAATTATTGTTGTATTATTGTATCTTATTAAAGTTGAGTTATGGTAATGACAGTTGGTGGGTGTAATATTACTACTGCTACTACTAGGGAACAGACTGGCACTATACTGCTACTAGTACTACTACTGCCACTGCTACTTGCTACTACAACTTAAAGTTACAAAGTGCTGTAAAATAAAAGCAACCAAGCACAAGTGTCTCTCTGCACCATCAGTGTTATTGGAGAAGTACCATCAGTCACACAAACTCGGTGATAAATGCCTGATTTAATGACACAAACCTACATTTATTATCAACTTCAGACATATCTAAACCTAGAACAGTCTGTAGCTTGAATTCATGGAGCCAAACAGGACAATATGAACTTATGTGAAGCTGAACAAATTAAATTAGTTTTTCACAGTTTCACTCTTTTTGGGTTAATGTGATAAATTACTCAGTGTAAGCTAATTACACTTACACTGTATGTTCCATATGTATGTGTATGTTTATGTGTGTGTACATATATACACACATATGTGTATACGTGTATGCATGTACACGATTTGCTCATTTATTAATTTAATCTATCTGTTTGTTTACTTCATCTATGATCCCTAGGGTGGGTTTCAGGGTGGTGGGGGGGGGGGGGGGGGGGGGTTGGTGTTCGTGCTTTTCCTATATGTGTATGCATGTATCTATGACTCTGCATTATACCTGTCTGTAATTTGATAAAAATAATTAAAAAGTTGATCACAAAAAAGACTTAAGACATATCTCTTCAGGAAGACTCTTTCTACTCTTTTAATTTATTCATTGAACCTGGAAATGTGACATTAAAGAAATATCAACTTTGGGTTGTTATCAATTTCAGACATATCTCACATCTCACACAGCGTTTGGGATATATAGCGATTTTTCAGACCAGCGGCTGAAAACTGGAGTGTGGTATTATTCAAAAGTCTTCAGATGTGACAGATGTAATCCACAAGGGGGCATGTGAAGTCAGGCTAAAGCGCGCATCCCCACAGTCTGTGGCTTCATTATGATACATATTACTATATATAATTATTGTTCATTAATATTGTAATTTTAGACAGTTTTACTGATGTGCAAGAGGAATTCCCCGCCCCTAACATGTTTTCTTAGACAATCAGGTTTCTGTAAGTTTGAAGAGCTTGTGCAGGATCTTCCTTCCTGCATTACTGTTGGTTAGCATGAGCAGCGACAGCCACCATGGCTGAACAGACAATAATAACAATAATAATAATAATAACTTAGATTTATATAGCGCCTTTCAAGAGACCCAAGGATGCTTTACACAGTGAGACAGACAAAACCAATAAAACAAGAACAGAAAATAATAATAGCAATAATGGCCGGGGATGAGAGAGCTAACTGGAGGCCATAGGCCTTGGTGAACAGGTGGGTTTTCAGGATTTTTTAAAAAGTGTCCAAAGACGGGGCGTTGCGGATCTCTGCCAGGAGAGAGTTCCAGAGGGGGGGGGGGGACTGCCACACTGAAGGCTCTGTCCCCAAAAGATCGCAGGCTGGTGTGGGGGGTGGAGAGCAGTCCCGTGTCTGAGGACCGCAGGTTTCCGGGACGGGGTACGGGGGCGGAGGAGGTCAGATAGGTACTGGGGGGGCGAGGGCATGGAGGGATTTGTAGGTGAGGAAGAGGATTTTGCAGGAGATGCGGGACTTGACCTACATCCAGAAACTCAAACTGCATCAACAGAAACACCAAGCTCCGCCCACACTGTTTGATTGACAGGTGATCTCTGGGAAGTGCAGTGCAGAAACACCACAGCAATGAGCGCTGAGCAACAAAGATGGAGACTAAATAAAAAAAAACAGAATCTTGCGGATTACCACTTTAGATATAATGTAAAATCCCCTAATTCTAAACCCTAATACCAATAAGTATCAACTATTTAGCATTAGGCCTACAGAGGACGGTGTCAAAAGTTTTCGGCTACCATTGTTGATCCTTCACTACAATGTGGATCTGCAGGTCTGGTCACCCAGGATGACCTGCCTGTTCATGACCTCCCCACCCAGTCAGGACTGCACACTCACTCCTTATCTCTAGATGTGAGTTGAACAGGAATCATCTGATCTGACTCTTATCTTTCATATATACGTATATATATATTTTTAAAAATCTGCCTCTGCTTTTATTTCTTGACCTTGCTCTTCTCTGTTTGGCATATGTATTCCAGATGCACGGGAATATTTACGTTTATTTTCTACCTTTGCTCCCTAGCTCTCATTTCATTACCCTTTTATTTATTATATCTATTGAATGTATTGACTATTTGTTACATCTACTGTCTGGGCCCTGTGGCTTTGTAGCTCACACTCCTTTCTACTGGCTGATTGTACTGTTGCAATCATCGTAGATTGCCCTGGATAAACGCTTACAATATGCACTAAAATACAAAATATAAGGGACTCTTTTCATGAGGTACATAAATCCAGGTAAAAGACATGATGCCCTTATTGATTTCCGTTATTAAGTCTATGACACACACACACACACACACACACACAAACACAGTGCAGATTACTGGAAATGTAGAAACCAAAACCTACACTGCAAAAAGTGGCAATCTTAACAGGTCAACAAGTTAAATATGACTTTGTACTGTCTTACAATCTTACTTTTCTTGAAGTAACTGATAATTTCTTCCAATGGTGAGGTATTTTCACTATAGTTTTCCAATGCAATAAATCCAATAAAAAAAACCTGTCACATCATCTTGAAACATGCAGATCAGAGCGCTCATCTTGTTTTAATATAATATCACTTGAATAAAGAAAATTCTAGAAAAAGCAAGATTTTAAGATTGAATACATAAGCAACTTATTCAGATGGACATTTTGTACAGTGTAGCAACGCCTACAGGAAATAAAACAAAACAGAAGAAAGTTAGATGAAAAATAAATCATGGCTAATAACACACGTATTTTTTTTTTTTCCCAGTAAAGAAAATGTCTTAGTGTTGCACTTGGGCAAACGACAATAAAAGAGTGCTATTCTGAGAAGGATACACAGATTGGAAGCCATAATGTGAAATAAAGAAAATAAAGCTCACTTCACTGTAGAGCTCCAAGTCGATACTGCGGTGGTTGCTGTCAGGAAGTGTGGGCGACTTCTGGCACCAGGCGAAATATTTCACAGTGCAAAAACCATACAATCCGACTTCATGTTATTATGCTGCTATCTGGGGCAGCGTCAAGTAGCCTGTGTTCCGCCAGCTGGAATAAGAGTAAGACTTCACTAAATAAACGTCTTTTTACACAAAAAAAACAAACAATTAAGCAACAAAATGCAACTATACAATCTGTACAACGTTTTTCCATGATAAGAATTGTTGTAATCATTTAGTTTAATTTATCATTTAATCATTAAAAGAGATTTGGCATTTTTGGACTACATAGGCTACACAGATTAAACACTACACAGGTATGTGCACAAGTTCTATGTCAAAACACTCCTACAGACCTGTACTTTCACTACACACTAACATTTAGGTCCAAGCTATTTAAAAAAAAAAAGCAATGACAGGCCCTCAAAGTCGGCCACAATCTAATAATGTGACATTTTCGGACTAAATTGGACACTTTGCAGTTTACCTTTATTTGTATGTGCACAAGTTCTATGTCAAAACACTCCTACAGACCTGTACTTTCACTACACACTAACATTTAGGTCATTCGAAACACACACAGTAGTCTCAAGTCATTTTCACACTGTAAAATTTCTATTTACTGGTTTCAATGGCAGGTATGACTGAAAAAAGAAATGTGATAAATTAGATATGAAATATATACATAAATAATAAATGAAGCATAGAATACTTATAGTAGCAAAGTTGCAAACTGGCAAAAAACAGTGTAGATGTGTCTTGGTCCTGGTTGAACACATCAGATGCGGTCCTCTGCATATATGTTGTTTCATTGTCCAGCTAAAAGGTGCTGCCTGATCACCACACTGACAACAAATGTATCGACATACAGTAGACTCCGTAGGTACAGTAGGTCTCCCCCAAGAAAATCTGCTCCAAGGGTGTCTTTCACAAAACTTGCTATCATGTCACATACATCTTCCTTAGTCACTTGCTGTGTATCCAATGTTGATAAAATCCTTTGTTGTGTTGACCATATTGAATGTCTCTAGAGCTTTTCTAAACAGACTGTGCAAGCCTTCTGTGGCATTCTTTGAAAGCGGATGACTGGTTTAGAAACACAATAAGTTGTAAGACCTTATTCATGTTTTGTTTTGGCCTGTCCTTGCATACAACACTAATGTCTGCATCCAGATCATGAGAATATTCAGAGTTTAGTCTACTTCAGTGAAACACTTGTCAAGTGGCTCATCATTACGTGTTAGTGTGCAGTGAAAGTACAGGTCTGTAGGAGTGTTTTGACATAGAACTTGTGCACATACAAATAAAGTTAAACTGTAGGCCTACAGTGTCCACTTTATTCTACAAATGTCACAGTGTTAGTATGGCTGACTTTGAGGGGGTGTTTTTCACATCTTTCCTTGCGCATAACTAGGAAATAAGACTTCCGGTTTGTGAGTAAGTGAGGACCTAGATTAATATTTGGTGTTATAATAATAAAGAAAAATGCCATAATATTAACTATGACTCCAACAGCATGCATGTCAGGTGAATTGAAGACTAAATTGCCCATAGACATGAGTGTGTTTGTGTGTAGTATGGTATATGATGTATATGTATAGTAGTATGTATGTGTAGTATGTATAATATACATATACACTATGATTTATGTACATAACATAGTATATGATGTATGGTATGTATAGTGTTGTAGCCAATTTTGATGTGTGCTAAATGTTGTGTGTGGTAAGTGGTGTAAATGTTGCTGCAGCTACTTCTCCTGCGCACTAGAGGGCATAGGCAGGTAATCACAGTAGTCACGTAGCCTACATAGGGGAGTCACAAGTGAACAGCTGTAGGGAGTTAGGAATTGAGGAAGCCACACAGTTTTTCAACCATGTGTGGGTGTTTGCTGTGGTGGGGGTCCTGTCATGTCGTGAGGGTTTTTTTTGTTTGTTTCATATTTACGAGCTCATTTTTATATCATTCATTCAGTGCACCCGGCCTTTGTAGGTGACTTTAAATCTATATATTGTAAATAAAGTGTCACACGCAGATTCCATGGCAGACCTCATCTTTTGCACCACCACGCGTTGGAAATGCCTTCAAATTCCCTCAAGTGGCCTTTTTTGTTGTTCGATTGCCACTATATTTTGTTGAAAAACTTTGCTTCAATGGATGGATCACGTTGATTTGCGACACGGAAGGACAGCGCTATGCTCTATGTACAAAGTTCCAGCTGAATTCACTCAATGGGACGCCGACAAGTGAAAGCCGGGGCGAAAGCAACGTCGAAGAATCACGGTAGGATTATTTCAGAATTGTTACAAGCTGTGTGGAAGAGATTGGCCTTCTCACAAACAGGATACAGGTAAATCCTACTACAATTCTAAATAAAGTCTTCGGCGGCTTTGCTAAATCAATATCAAAATGAGTAACGTGGAAATGAATGCACCTGTCAATCAAAGTGAAATGGAGAATGAACTTGGAAAAAGACTGGTTAAACTCACGGTTAAAGCATTGGAAGCAAAAGTAGTATCACATCAAAAGGAAAGGAATTCCAAGATAAAGAAACTCTACAAACTAACAAAGGAAGTCGAGCAACTGATGCTTTCAAACAAAAATGTGTCTGAGGTGCAGACCAAGTATGAAATGTTTTTAAAACTGTGTGTGGAAACAACAGAGCTGCATGAATCATTGAAACCATTAATGCCTGAGGATGAAATGACAAAACAAAACGAATGGTTTGAAACCTGAATGCACAGCAACAAAGAAATAATACAAAAAATGGAAGAGTGGTTGCTTGATACCAGGGAACAATGCAAATATGATGGTGGTGATGATGATGAAGTTGAAGTTGATGATAATGCTGTGCTAAATTTAACTGTGGTCAATGATGATGCTGCGCCAAACATAACTGTGGTCTTTGATGATATTGGACCAGGTGACAGCGTTTCTAATGTTGGTGGTAAAACATGCTCATCAGCTGGCCGCTCCAGCCACAGGTCTTCAAGGTCATCAACCTCCTCTGCATGCCTCAAAGCAGAGGCTGAAATGGCCGCTCTCCTTGCGTTAGGTTACTGTGCTTAAGTACAGAGGTTCTGATGTACAGAGCTTCAGAGCTCATTCAGATGGAATGAATTCATATCTGGAAAGTTCAAAACGCAACTCTTCTCTCAGACCCTCTGCTATGGAATTTGTTCTACAAAGCCAAAAGCATCAGTTCAATCACCCACCTATAGGAGGCAGCAAGGCTGCAATGCCAATGGAGGCACGGCCCAAGGATTCAAACCATAAGTTCAATCATCCACCAATAGGAGGTAGCAAAGCTGCAATACTGGTGGGGGCACGGCCCAAGGAAACCATTTTACAACAAGATGGACCAAAAGCTCATGCTCTGCATCCCAAATCAAGCATGCTTCAAGGATCTCAGCAAACACA
Organism: Centroberyx affinis; assembly: GCF_046629955.1. Taxonomy (NCBI): domain Eukaryota; kingdom Metazoa; phylum Chordata; class Actinopteri; order Beryciformes; family Berycidae; genus Centroberyx; species Centroberyx affinis. Next base: position 38,411 of record NW_027280961.1, read on the forward strand.
TAACAGGAACCCGCTACGCATTTCACGCAGGAACCCATGCAGTGTGCTGGCTTAGTGCAAACCAATATGGACCAAGGCAATCTTCTCACAATCATGCAACGGCAAAATGACATAACGGCTCTACTAGTGCAGCAACAGTCTTCATTATCATTACCCCCAAGGGATATACCAACTTTTGATGGAGACCCTCTTGAGTACAGCACATTCATCAGAGCGTTTGAGCATGGAGTGGAAGGAAAGGCTGCTAGCAGTGTTGACTGTTTATACTTTTTGGAGCAGTACACCAAAGGACAACCTAGGGAGCTGGTCAAGAGCTGTCAACACATGCCACCTGAAAGGGGATATCAAAGAGCAAGGACACTTTTACAAGAACGCGTTGGAAATGAGCAAAGAATAGCCACTGCGTACATGGAGAAAGCTCTTGGATGGTCACCAGTGAAATCAGAGGACATTAAGGCTTTGCAAGCTTTTGCCTTGTTTCTACGCATCTGCTGTAATGCCATGGAGGATGTAAGTTACATGTCAGAGATGGATATGCCAGCCAACATGCGTGCTATAATTTTGAAGTTACCATATAAACTGAGGGAAAAATGGAGAAACACTGCTTATGAGCTGCAGGAGAGGCACCGTCGCCAAGCAGGTTTCAGTGATATTGTCAATTTTATTGAGAGACAAGTGTCTATTGCTTCTAGTCCACTCTTTGGAAACATTCAGGACACATCTATCTTACCACCAAAGTATAAAGGTGGAAACAAAGTCTCACAGGTTCGCATCAAGGGAACAGGAAGCAGTTTCGCTACCTCTGTGGCGACTCAAATGCAAAAGGAGAAAACCTTACCTGATAAGCCAACAAAGGTATTTTGTCTGCTGTGTAAAGAGGGTCACAGATTGGAGGTGTGCCCCAAAATGGAGAAGAAGTTGCACCGAGAGAAAATTGACCTTCTAAAAGAGAAAGGTGTTTGTTTTGGGTGTTTATCTGTTGGACACATGAGCAAAGACTGTCATAGTCGTTTGTCTTGCAAGTTGTGTAACCTGAAACATCCTACCATTCTCCACATTCATTCAAAGGAGAAGGAAATCAAATCGGAGGATACACAGCAAGAAACACCAGGGAAGAGTCATGCAGTTTCTCCAGGATTGTGTCTTGCCAATTGTGCCTGTACAGATCAAGGCTACGAAAGGCAGCAAAATGCTAAAGACCTATGCATTCTTAGATCCTGGCAGCAATGCCACTTTCTGCTCTGAGCGACTCATGAGGGAGCTAAAGTTGAGAGGAAGAAATGCCAAAATCCTGTTGAGAACAATGAATCAAGAACAGTTTGTCGACAGTCACGTCATCGTGCAGGTAGCTGCACTCAATAGTAACACCTACTTTGAATTGCCTGATGTGTATACACAGTGTAAGATGCCTGTGACTCGTGATAACATTCCACGACAAGAAGAGTTAAGTGCTTGGCCACACTTAAACTCTGTGGAAATTCCTGTCATCGATGCTGATGTGGAGCTGTTAATTGGAACTAACGTTTCGAAAGTAATGGAACCATGGGAAGTGGTAAACAGCAAGGGTGAAGGACCTTATGCTGTCAGAACCCTACTGGGGTGGGTTGTCTACGGACCACTGAGAGGAGGCAATGAGACTGGGAGCAGCTGTCCCACTGTTACAGTCAACCGAATATCCATTGCTAACATAGAGGAACTACTGGTGAAGCAATACAACCATGACTTCAATGAGAAGTCAACAGAGGAAAAGCCAGAAATGTCCAGAGAAGATCTCAAGTTCATGAAAATCATGAACAGTTCAGCTGAACTCAACAACGGACATTACTGCTTGAGATTACCTTTCAGAGAGGATAATGTTACCATGCCCAATAACCACCATGTTGCTGAGCAAAGGGTCCTCTGCCTGAAAAGGAAATTGAAGAAAAATGCTATATTTAAAGAGGAATACATCCAGTTTCTCGGTGATGTCATAAATAAAGGCTATGCAGAGAGGGTGCCAGAACACCAACTGGAAGGAAAAGAAGGAAAGGTCTGGTACATCCTGCATCACGGTGTGCACCATCCTAAAAAAGGAACCTTGAGAGTGGTATTTGACTGCGGTGCAAGCTTCAAAGGGATCCCACTCAACAGTCAGCTACTCCAGGGACCTGACTTGACGAATTCTTTGCTCGGAGTTCTCACGAGGTTTCGTCAAGAATCTATAGCAGTGATGGCTGATATACAAGCAATGTATCACCAAGTTAAAGTGGCAAAACAGGATGTAGACTTTCTTCGCTTCCTGTGGTGGCCAAATGGTGAACTGACACAACATCTTACTGAATACAGAATGACTGTTCATCTGTTTGGCGCATCGCCCATCGCCCATCGCCCAGCTGTGCCAGTTTCGCCCTGAGAAAAACTGCTGAGGACAACAGAGCAGAGTTCCCAGCACATGTGACTGATACCATCAAGCACAATTTCTATGTGGACGACTGCTTGAAGTCCCTGCCTTCAGAGGCAGAAGCCATGGCCTTGGTGAGAGACCTGACAGCTGTATGCCAGTTGGGAGGGTTTCAGCTGGTGAAATGGATCAGCAACAGCAGGTCAGTGTTGGAATCCATTGATGTGGAAAAAAGAGCCAAGGAAGTGAAAGAATTGGATTTTGACAGAGACAACCTCCCTGTCGAGAGAACACTGGGACTACAGTGGGGTGCGGAAACCGACACCTTCAGGTTCAAGATGGCAGTCCAGGAAAGACCACTCACAAGACGGGGTATCTTGTCTGTGGTAAGCTCAGTTTACGATCCCATTGGATTTTTGGCAGTCTTTACCTTACCTGCCAAGTTGATGCTGCAAAACCTCTGTAGGTTGAGCTACAGTTGGGATGATCACATTCCTCAAAAGTACCAGCTGCAGTGGGTGGGGTGGCTAGAAGACCTAAGAAGGCTCAGCACATTCAGCGTGCCGAGATGCATCAAACCCAAAGATTTCGGACAGCTCACAAGTGCCCAGCTACATCACTTCTCTGACACTAGCGAGGATGGTTACGGCACAGTTTCATACCTGAGGCTGCAGAATGACAAGGAGAAGATTCATCTAGCCTTCATTCTAGGAAAGGCACGAGTTGCTCCAGTAAAGAAAGTGACAATCCCAAGGATGGAACTAACAGCCGCTGTGCTTGCAGTGCGAGTTGACAGGATGCTGAAAGCAGAATTGCAACTAGAGCTGGAAAATTCAACCTTCTGGACGGACAGCACAACAGTGCTAAAGTACATCAGGAACGAAACAAAGCGCTTTCACACCTTTGTGGCTAATAGGATCTCCGCTATAAGAGAAACCACTGCCGTCTCACAATGGAGGTATGTTGATACAAAGCAGAACCCGGCTGATGAGGCCTCTCGCGGGGTGAAAGTTGAGTACCTTCTTTCATGCAGCAGATGGATCCATGGCCCAGACTTTCTTTTCAAAAATGAAAGAGAATGGCCTATTAACATTGTGGATTCTGTTTCTATCAGCAGTGATGACCCAGAGGTCAAAGGAGAGGCTGCAGTGAATACTGTAGTCATCAAAGATGCATCATATGCAACAAACATTATCAACAAAGAGGCACAGAATGCAACGAACCAGCTGATAACCTATTTCTCTTCATGGAAAAAGCTAAAGACCTCAGTTGCTTGCTTTCTCCAGGTGAGAAAGATGTTGCAGTTGTTGAGTCAGAAGAGAAAATAAATACAGGCTTCTGTGTCCAGCAGTGGACTTGACATAACTCAACAGAAGAACAAAGTGGAAAAGGAGATGCAAAGATTCAGAGCCACACTGGGTGGTCAAACTTTGTCTCTTGAAGATATTGACACCGCTGAAAGTGCCATCATTTGGTACTGTCAACTGGAAAGGTTCAGTGATGAAATAACTGCTTTGAAAAGGGGAACATCTGGAGTGAAGAAAATCAGTCACATTTACAAACTTGACCCAGTGCTGGAAAAGGGGCTCTTGAGAGTGGGAGGAAGGCTCAGCAAAGCAGCAATGCCTGATGGCATGAAACACCCAGTCATTCTTGCTAAAGATCAGCACATCTCCACTCTCATTTTACGCCACATTCATGAGCAATTAGGACATTGCGGAAGAAATCACATGCTTTCCAGACTTCGTCAACAGTATTGGATCACCAGCGCAAATGCTGCTGCCAGAAGGATCCTCTCTTCCTGTGTCGTTTGCAGACGTTATAGGGGAAAGCTGGGTGAACAAAAGATGGCAGATTTGCCGAAAGAAAGACTTCAACCTGACCTCCTGCCATTCACAAATGTGGGCGTTGATTATTTTGGCCCTTTTGAGGTGAAGGTAAGCCGCAGCCTCATCAAAAGCTATGGAGTTATCTTCACCTGCATGGCCAGTAGGGCAGCGCATTTGGAAGTGGCATACTCATTAGAAACCAGTTCTTGCATCCATGCACTGCGCAGATTAATTTCCAGAAGAGGCCAAGGATTACACATCAGATCAGACAACGGAACCAACTTTGTGGGAGCAGAACATGAATTGAGAGAAGCTCTATCTGCTCTGAATCACAAGAAAATTCAAAACTCATTACTTCAGTCTGGAGTGAAATGGAGCTTCAACACTCCTGCCGCATCACATCAAGGCGGAGCATGGGAAAGAATCATTCGCATGGTCAGAAAGGTGCTGAACTCAGTACTTCATCAGCAAAACATGGATGATGAAGGATTGCAAACTCTTCTGTGCGAGGTGGAAGCCATATTGAATGACCGTCCCATCACAAAAATCTCAGATGACCCTAATGATCTTGAACCCCTGACTCCAAATCACATCCTCTTGTTGAAAGGCAAACCTGCTCTACCACCTGGGCTTTTCGAGAAAGGTGACTTGTACACCAAACGACGATGGAGGCAAGTTCAATTCCTCTCAGATCTCTTTTGGCACAGATGGATTCGGGAGTATTTACCACTGTTACAGGAACGACAACGGTGGTCAAAGGACAAGAGAAGCTTTGTCACAGGAGATATCGTCATTGTAGCGGACTCTACTGCCCCTCACGGATCCTGGTTGTTGGGGAAGGTACTGCAGACCTTTCCTGACACACAGGGACTGGTGCGGTCTGTTAAAATCCAGATCAAATGCAACATACTGGAGCGACCGGTCACAAAGATCTGTCTTCTGCAGGAAGCTGAATAAAGACTGATGTAAAACCCATATTCCAACATTGGGGTTATTTCTGACCCTATGGACACATACATGAACATTATGGACTGAAAACACACACTTGCACTATGGACTTGTCATTGGCTCCATTGTTTGTATGGTGTTGAATTTTTTATTTTACAGTAACAATTAGGGGCCGGTGTGTTGTAGCCAATTTTGATGTGTGCTATATGTTGTGTGTGGTAAGTGGTGTAAATGTTGCTGCAGCTACTTATCCTGCGCACTAGAGGGCATAGGCAGGTAATCACAGTAGTCACGTAGCCTACATAGGGGAGTCACAGGTGAACAGCTGTAGGGAGTTAGGAATTGAGGAAGTGTTTGCTGTGGTGGGGGTCCTGTCGTGTCGTGAGGGTTTTTTTTGTTTGTTTCATATTTACGAGCTCGTTTTTATATCATTCATTCAGTGCACCCGGCCTTTGTAGGTGACTTTAAATCTATATATTGTAAATAAAGTGTCACACGCAGATTCCATGGCAGACCTCATCTTTTGCACCACCACGCGTTGGAAATGCCTTCAAATTCCCTCAAGTGGCCTTTTTTGTTGTTCGATTGCCACTATATATAGTATATGATGTAGTAAATGATGTATATGAAGTATGTATATGATTTAGTGTAGGATGTGGTATATGACATATATGATTTGCCCTTTGAGATTTGACTGTGATAAAGGGATATATAAATAATGACTAGACTGACTAGAATAAATGCTAGAATATTACAATGTGCAGAATACACAGACTAAAGTGGACACTGTACAGTTCATTGTTACTGCACACAAAAACCCTCCTACTGCCCTGTACTTTCACAACACAGTAAGATTTAGGCCCAAGCTTTTTTTTAAGAAAAGTCATGACAGGCCCTCAAATTCAGTCATTCTGTAACACTGACATTTCAAATGGACACTGAAAGTGGATGTCTAGTTTAGAAACACAAGAAGTGGTAAGGCTTTATCCATGACTTGTTTTGGCCTGTCATTGCACACAACACTAATGTCTGCATCCAGATCAGGAGAATATTCAGACTTTACTTGATTGCCAAAACACTTGTCAAGTGGCCCATTATCACAAATTACATAGAAGTATGTGACACTGCCTGATTTGCATGCCCTCTTGATTTGACTGATTATGTGGCAATAATCTGCTTTCTCAACAAGGTGGACAAAAACAAATATGACCCAAAGTGCCCTTGTGGGGCCTCACAACCACTGTGACAAATGAGTGAGCACAACCTGTACTTCTTTTTTCGGTTTTAACCTACAGGAAATTCAACTACTTCAGATGGAAATACTGAATCTCGATCGAAAAGAGAGCTGAGGGAGTGACATGTAGCTGGTGGTGGTAATAGAAGAATGGGGCTCATGTCAGAGAAATGAGGCACACACATCAAATCAGACTTTCAGACTTTGAGGCCCTGCCATTTTTCTTAAACTGCGTGGGCCTATGTGTTGTGAAAGTGCAAGTCTGTAGGAGGGTTTTGATATAGAACTTTTGCAGAAGAAATGAAAGGTGACCTGTGTAATATTTAATCTGTGCAGCCTGTATGTAGTCCAGAAATGACAAATGGTTGACAATGTAAAGAGGAATTTCAACAAAATGATTACAACAATTCTTATCATAGGGGAATAATGAAGGGCAATAAGGGAATTTGTAGAAATTACAATTTTATTCTGAAAAAAACAGACCGGAAGTCTTATTCAGGAAGGTGGAACACAACAAAATGCGTTACGCTTGCTCGAATTAACAGAAAACAATTTCCGGTTTGGGCATTTATCCTTCAAAATAAAAGCGCAAGATTTTTAATGTATATAAGTACTGTTTTAAACCAATTACGTTGTATTTAATCATCAAATTCAATAAGTGAGCACCCATATTAATGTTTTATGTCAAAATAATAATAAATAAAGGCCATAATATGTGACATTTTTAACTATAAACGCTGCATATATTACACTTTCTGATATTTTCTGACTAAGTTGGACACTGTACAGTTTACCTCTAACTATACAAGTTCTATGTCAAAACACTACTTTCACTACACACCAACATTTAGGTCCAAGCTGTTTAAGAAAAATCATGACAGGTCCTCAAAGTCAGACATACTGTAAAACTGTGATATTTTCTGACTAAATTGGACACTGTACAGTTTACCTTTCATTGTAACAGCACAAGTTCTATGTCAAAACACTCCTGCAGACGTGTACTTTCACTACACACTAACATTTATCTGCACTGCAGTTGTCCAAACCACCAAACAAGACTGCATCGGCAGTTATGTGGAGCATCACATGAGTGTTGTACACCAAGAATTCACTGCAACTTCACTGCAACTTCTTTTGGTATATTTTATGCATAAAATATACTGAAATAAGTTCCAGAGATGATAAAAACAATAAAAATCAATGGAAAGCCAGGATAATAAGATGAGTTTTAAGACGCTGTTTAAATCCAGAGTTTGGCTGCCATTACAGCAAAAGCACAGTCGCTCCAAATATGGATGCATAAATGTTTCCTTCTTCTGCCCTTATTGTAAGTGCATCAGCCACATCTCTGTCATGCCTTGACAGTTGTTGTTGAGGGAGCAAAGAGTGTTATATATTTATTTATATATTTTCTACTTTTTACAGTTTCTGGGTATTCAAGCCAACAACATTCCAGTCACATGCTTCTCTAACCTCTTGCCAACGGCCGCTCCACAATTTATGAAAGAGAAAAAAACCGTATGGATAAAAGACTAAACTGGATATGCTGTAATCTCAAATCTATAATCTCATTCCTATTGGTTGCTTGTAGTGTTGCGATCTGGGAATTTAAAGGTGCTTACTTGCAACATTTTTAAATATCCATATATCATTGGTAAATTAACTGTGATACCATGGTATAATTACCATCTAATCATCCTTTATCTTTCTGTCTTTGTGTGTAACAAGTATTGATCTCTTAATTGATTAAGATGAACTCAAACACAAAACTCATTATTGACCGTATTAATCATTGATTACAGTGGGACTTGTATAAGACCCAACTTTAGTGGTGGAGATGGTACATCAACCCGCCTCATCCTGAAAAGGCAGAAGACGAGGATTGATTTGGTTCAAATAAGACTTATTTCTTAACGTGCACCAGGGGGAGCTAGGTAATAAGTAATGAAACTAAGAAAAATGACCCAACAATCCACTTTTGTTTGTATAAACGAGAACTATATATCATTTAGTAGCATTTAAAGGTATGATTTCTGTTGATATGAAAGCTATACACCGGTCATGGCATTTAACTTTCAAAACACATAAGAAGTAGTAGTTACTGCATGCTGTTTGACTTCATAGGGCAGCATATATTTCACAAACCTTCAATAGGCACCATGTGGACCTCTATTTAACCTATCCTCTAATTTGCTCAGTACATGGTGTTTGGCATCTCCAGGCTGTGCAGAAATTGGTTTCCATTTAGATGAATAAAATTGACAGGCCAGTCCAAAAACATGCTACATTGTGGTTAAACTGAGAATGATGTAAGCAAAACCTGCGTACATGAAACAGAGCATTGTCCCATTCAAATAGTAAAGACCAATCCGTGGCACAGTGAGTGAAGTGGAATAAAACAGTGGCATTGTCGACAACTGCAACTCATGTGTTTTTCCTGGCTGTGTCAAGTTGAACTATAGTTGACCATTTCACTAACAAGGACCACACCATCAACAAGATGCGTTTAAATGATTTATTGAAGGAAGATTGATGAGCATGGTTTCTGGTAGCTGAATGCATTGTGGGGAGGCTTCGTAGGGAATCCGCCGCGGCACCCGGGCCACGACGGACCCCCAAAAACCTCCAGTTACTTAAGGAGATAAGATTGGGCGGATATGAGATCTTTGAGATCTGAACGGATGTAGCGGTGATATGTTTGGGAGGACTAACGGCCCATGAGTTGAATGAAGTGTTCTGGGATGCCATTGCGGGAGGCTGAAGTGGTGGCTCCGATCCTGAAGGAGTGTCCGGAGTAGTGAACGGGAGAAATGGTGGACAAGGAGAGTACGTGGCGGAGGTGATGGTGGAACCAAAATGGAGTAGCCACTCGTCTGGATTCGGAGACGAAGAGAGGATCTGAAGATGTTATGCTCTGGGATTTCCGGAACGCCGAGTAGTCTGCGAGGGTCTGGAAGGGATTCAGTGGCAATTGGACTTTGAAGTAGAAGACGGGTGTAGGCTGACCGGATTGATTGGTTTTGGTTCGCTTTAGGTGGAATACCATGGTGTCTTCTGAGAAATATGACAAGTCTGAAATGCAAGCGTGGTGGCGCGGGTCGAAGTGGACGGTTGAGGTGGTGAATTCAGAGCATCTGAAGAAAGCGAGTAGTAATATGGCTTCTAGGGTTCGAGCTACGTGGGGAGTGCCGTATCCGGAGCGGATGGTGTGGATGCAGGCTGACAGCAAGTCGGCAGTAAGAAGAAGGCGGTGAGGATTTTTGCTGGCTCTTGACGTAGGAGTCCTTTGAGGAGCAAAGTTATCTGAGGATGGCTGGAGGCTAGGCTCGGACTGCCAGTTATGAGTTTGGAGAAGAAGCTGATGCCGCTAAGATAAACTTTGATGGTGTGTGTTTTGATGGCCATCACGGAATGGGCATAGGTAATGAAACTAGTCAGGGTGACGAGATCGAACGACGGGAAGGTTATGTTATGCTGGACGTGAAAGTGATGGAAACTTTCCAAGCGGTCCAGTAGGATGATAGGGTTGTGGGTGATAGGCTGTTGATGATGGAGTTCTGGGATTCGATGATCAGGGGTATTAGGGCAGGATTTACGAGTTGAAAGTCGATGGCGTTGGAGTGGCCGGGAACATCGGCTGCGCGGAGAATATATTGGTGTGTAACGGAGTGCCGGACGAGGCGGCGCATGGACGGCATGATGGTTGGAGAGTTGGAGCGTCCTTTGTTGATTATGTCAACGACTACGAGGTTGTCTGAGTAAATAAGGATGGCCTTGCGGGACCATTCGTGACCCCACGGAATAGCGGTGGCTATTATGGGGTAGATTTGGGTTAGAGAGCGGAGGAAGCGACCTGGCATTCGTTTGCGAGCTTCGGGGCCATTCTGCTGCGAACCATCTTCCGTTGTAGAAACCCCCAAAACCAGCGGAAGGAGCGGCATCCGTGTACAGATTGATGTCATGCGGGTGAGTCAGATGGTCATCATAAGAGAAGGTGATCCCGTTTCAGTTGGCGAGGAGGTTGAGCCACAGACGGAGGTTGAGCCACAGACGGAGGTTGAGCCACAGACAGAGTTTTGCGCGGCTTGGACTGTCCCAGGAGATGGAGGTCAAGAGAGACGGGGCGGAAGAAGCGATGGATAGCAGGTGAGAGATAAAGGCCCGCCCTTGTGGAATGATGCGAAGGGCGAATTACTTCAGATTTATTGGAATTTTGTGACATCCAGTTTTGAATGTCAAAGAGGCAGTCATGGAGAGTGTTCACCTGCAGTGCATCACGTGTGTCGAAGGAGAGGTACAGTTGAGTGTCATCGGCATAGGAATGAAAACTGATGTTGTGCTTGCGAATCACATGGCCTAGAGGTAGCATGTAGATTGAGAATAGGAGTGGCTCAAGGACAGACCCCTGAGGGACCCCACATTTCATCTTTGCACAAGAGGATCTTGAAGCCCCAATGGCTACACTAAAAGACCTGTCGTGTAAGGAATAAAACCATTTTAAAACAGTGCCAGACAGCCTGCTCTGTCCTTTCCCGTTAAGGGCCTCAGTGTTGTCCGACCAGTCCAGTTTATTGTTGAGCTGCACTCCTAGGAACCGATAGGAGTTCACCATCTCCACCTCTTCCCCCTGGATGGTGACGGGGTTTGGGGGCCTCCTACAGCTTCTGAAGTCCACCATCAGCTCCTTGGTCTTGTTGTCGCACCAACCTGCAAAGCTCTCTACCAGCTCTCTGTATTCATGTATTCAACTAAGCACAGAGACGCTTCCTTACAGTTTGAGATGGACTGTGTGCTTCACATCACACACGTGATCAGTAAAGACAACACAGCTGTTCATTTTCCCAGCTGTTTCAACCCGCTTTGTACTGTAGAATACAGCGTTGCTTGGACGTGATACACAATGTAAAATGCAGTGTAGAGGCTGCTAGAGGCTGACGATCTTCTTGATGATGGACTTATTTGTTTACAGTAATTTTACTAATGTCTCAAAATTAACGTGGTAATGATTTATTGATGTTAGAATGCTAGACCTATCTCCTGTAATCAATGCCTCTGTATAATACTGCAAGTTACTAACTGCAAGTACTAACTCATTACGGCACTTGAGCTTGACTAGATTTTATTTTGGTTGGATAAAAGACGTTCAGGAAGTGTGGAAATATTACAGTTTCCCTGTAAAGAAATAGTTTCCAAAATGAGGTCCAGGGTCCAATGAGAGGATTCCAGGGGGTCTTCATTCAATCTTAACTAAATTTAACTGTTCACTATTCACTATAAATTATTGGTCTACTGTAGGTCTAATGTATGAACATTCTAGGTAAAAGGTCTAATGTATGAACAGACTTCATCAAGGCTTTTGAAGAAATAACAGCAGCGCCCGTCACAATAAACGATGGTTTCCAAGAGCGGTGTGTACCGAATGTCTTTTAAAGTATTTTAAAGCTACTACCAGTAGAATTTGAAACTTGACGAATTTTGAATCCCATAGTGGTTGCGTTTTACATCAGCTGTCACAAAGACGATGAATGGAAACCAAAAAGGTTTAGTCGAGTAATACATGTCATTGCTACATGTATTACTCTTTTGCTACATTTACCAAAAATAAGATATTCAACTAATGGAAAAAAAGAGACATAAAGTTCAAGTAAGGTCATGTAACTTGGATATTATTTTTGGATGTTGTGAAATTTTTCTCATGCAACTGACGAAAAACAACACCCACAAAAAAAACAAATACAGGTGGCAGTTTGTATGTCTGGAGCCAAGGGAACATCTCCATTGCACGCAATTAACCTGTCACCTGAGTCACCTGTCAGTAAAAAACGTGGTGAAATGAATATCAACAAATAATGCAACAGGTAGTTTCAGCCAAGCAGTCTGACTGGTCCAAGATGTTAAATTTCATGAAGCATGCCTAGCTGTGGCTTCCCGGTTGCTGTGCCTGTGGTAACCAGGCAGCTGGTTAGGGATTGGTCTTGTTTTCTGCTGTTTTCTATTCTTATAAATATACACTATGCATTTCAGTTGCTAACTTTTGTATAAAAGCCATAATACAGTTGAGGACATCCTTTAGTGGGATCATGGGTACTTTGGTGATGCCCACAGTACTTGGCTGCATGCCTTGTACATAGCTACATCACCATCACATCCATAATTACAGTAAAGACCACCACTGCAATAATGAATCCTGTTCATCTTAACATAGTAACAAAAACGTATGTTTTCTCTTTGTCTTTACTGAAGAGGATAACATGTTGGAAGTGATTTTGCCATCGGCCTTTCACTCCTTCCACCATCTCCTGTTGCAAGAAACACAATGAAAAATGCAGTGTAGAAACTGGTAGAGGCTGCAATCTTCTTGATGATGGTCTTATTTATTTACAGTAATATACTGTGTCAAAATTTATGTGGTAATGATTTATTGATGTTAGAATGCTAGACCTATCTCCTGTAATCAATGCCTCTGTATAATACTGCAAGCACAAGGTGGTTTACTAACTCATTACGGCACTTGAGCTTGACTACCTTTTATTTTGGTTGGATAAAAGACGTTCAGGAAGTGTGGAAATATTACGGTTCCCTGTAAAGAAATGGTTTCCAAAATGAGAAATGGTTTCCAAAATGTAATCCTCTCCAATAACTAAATTATTGGTCTAATGTAGGTCTAATGTGAACAGATTTCATCAAGGCTTTTGAAGAAATAACAGGAGCGCCCGTCACAATAAACGATGGTTTCCAAGAGCGGTGTGTACCAAATGTCTTTTAAAGTCTTTTAAAGCTACTACCAGTAGAATTTGAAACTTGATGAGTTTTGAATCCCATAGTGGTTGCGTTTTACATCAGCTGTCACAAAGACGATGAATGGAAACCAAAAAGGTTTAGTCGAGTAATACATGTCATTGTTTGCTACATTTACCAAAAATAACATATTCAACTAATGGAAAAAAAGAGACATAAAGTTCAAGTAAGGTCATGTAACTTGGATATTATTTTTGGTTGTTGTGAAATTTTTCTCATGCAACTGACGAAAAACAACACCCACAAAGAAAACAAATACAGGTGGCAGTTTTTGGTAGCTGTAATGTACTCATAAGAGTTTCTGTTACCATAAAATTGCACCCATCTGTTGTTGATAGTGTTATGTTCAAGTGTTTACTATCCATCCATCCATCTATCCATCCATTTTCTAGCCACTTATCTTGGTCAGGGTTGCAACAGGGCAAGCAGAACAAGCCAGATGTCTAACTTCCTCCAGCCCCTCCTGTGGGATCCTGAGGTGCACCCAGAGGGGCATCCTTTCCAGCTGCCCAAACCACCTCAACTGGCTTCTCTCAATGTGGCTCTTTACCTTACCACACAGGGAGGTTGCCAGCACAACTTGGTAGCCAGGGTTCGAGTTATAATCTGAGCTTTGTGGGGGTCTCTAAAACAACTAACGTTAGGGGCGGAGATAAATAAATAAATAAACTAGAAGGGCACTCGGAGAGCGCAGACCTCCGCCAAGGTTTGTGCTATTATTGCTTGTTCGTGAGTCGGATCCGGATCCGCTCCAAAATGTAATGGGTTCTTCCTTGGCCCATGCTACACCCTTCCACCAAGTTTCATGAAAATCGGGCCTGTAGTTTTTCCGTAATCCTGCTAACAGACAAACAAACGGCACCGAAAACATAACCTCCTTGGCGGAGGTAATAATAGTGGGTGCGCTTTTCGTGAGGGAGGGAGGGAGAGAGAGAGAGAGAGAGAGAGAGAGAGACTTTACTGCTCATTACATGGCCCAAGACTTTCACACACACACACACACACACACACAGAGCAGCCCACTTTTTTATCTTGTCACATGTGGCGCACGCTTGGTGGTGAAGTGCAGCCATACTGTCATTCACGAGAGAATATGGTGCGTAGTTCTTTTGGAAAACATGTTTCTTTTAGCCTATTTATCTTGTTAACGTAAATAATACTCATTACATTGAAAAATGCATCATTTGTGATTAAAATAATGGTTGTTGGTAATGTATTGGCGACCCCCACAGATGTATGATTTTATGGGAGCTCAGCTCTCTCCTCACCTCCACGATCCAATACAATGCCTAAAATGACTGCTGCCACTGCACCTAACTGGTGGTCAATCTCACAGTCCCTTTTTCTCTCACTCTTGAATAGCCCAAGATCCCTGAACTCCTCCACTTGAGGCAGTTGCTCACCCCTCTTCTAGACGGCACAGATGGCATTTTCTGGGAGAAAATCATCTCAGACTTGGAAGTGCTGACCCTCATCCTGACGGGGTCACACTCAGCTGCAAACCATTCCAGTGCACACAGGAGACGGCAAAAGGTTGACATCATCTGCAAACAGCAGAGATGCCAACTTAACGCCACTGAACTGGACACTCTCCAGACCTCAGCTGCACCTTGATATCCTGTCCGTTAATATTATGAACTGGAGGGAGGGACAAAGCGCATCCTAGTCAGTCTGATGCCAACCTTGATCTTGCTTGACTTAATGCCAAGAATGCAGCTCTCACTCCAAGTATATAGGGACAGAATGGGTCACAACTTAAGTCAAGTTTATTTATATAGCCCAAAATCATAGTAACTGTCTCAAAGGGTTTCACAATGCCCACATTTTTAAACAATACCTACATTTAAACAATACATGAAACAACACCCCCTAACCTTAAACCCTCAATGAGAACAAAGAAAAACTCCCAGGAAAAACTCCTAGTAAGTACCTATGTAGTAAGTAAAAAAAAAAAAGAAGAAACCTTGGTAAGGTTTTCTACTGACACATGCCTGCCTCACACCTCTTTCACATCTGCTAATGCCAGTGGGAAGATGGTTGTCACTGTTAAGATTAGGCTATAACTTTGGGAACAAATAATGAGTTTAACTTCTTCAGACCTTTTTAAAGAGCCATCAGTTTGTTGATGTTGATATGTTTTACAAATGATCTCCTTATTGTAATGCAGCACTGCTTTTACTGTGTAACATTTTGGACAAATAATGTATTTATAGAAGAGATAACAGTGTGTGCTTTATTGGGTTTGTATGTGTGGAGGCATTTGTTGAAGCTGCTCTTTGGTTTGAGGTTTTGCTTGCAATGAAAAGAGAGTTCCAAGGCAGTCTTCAAGCAAAAAATTAAAAATCCTTTATTGAAAGACTAGTACAAAAAAAAAAACATGTTAAAACTAACTCCAAAGTATTTCAGCCATACTGTGGCCTTCATCAGGGAGTAACATACCAAACTGTATGATGAACATGAAGAACAAAAACACTTCACTTATACAGTATATGCAACACTTATATATAGATGCTTATGTTAATGCTGCACTACTGTGCTCATAATTATTAGTTAGGTTAATCTCATTGCTATAACTGGGAGTTCAATAACATTTGGTCATGGACCCCTATACAACACAGATCAAAAATAAAACACAGATAAAGATGCATCAGGGCATGTTTTTGACAGTAGGCTACAATATATAATTTTTCATTTATTGAGACAATATTTTGCCTTCTGTTTTGTTGCGAAGCAAAAGATTACAAAGATTGATAATGATGAAGTATTAACATGCGTCCTGAAGAAATTTAATCAGATAGAGTACTCAAGAGGTGTTGAGGATTCAGTCACCCAAACCACCTCCAGAAATGGTCAGACATGCATTTGCCGACATGAACGAGTCTCCAGTCCACATATACTGCAGCAGCTACGTCAATAGATCCACACAGGAAGTGCACACAAATTAAGCAGCAAAAAATGGATTGTCAGGGTTGCTAGATGGCATCATTCGATAATTTGCACATGAATATATTTGCTACAGTCCACACTCTTAACAGAGGGAGGGGCTACACTGTGTATGGGAAGTGCTGTGATCATCAGACCTCTTTTTAGACAAGCAAGTGGCACAAATTTATGAACAGTAGGATCAGTTGTAGGCTAACAAATTTGGCACAAAATGCTTTGGTAGTCAACACATTAACTGTTCCCTATGGTCCGAAAACATGTGTAGATTTGTCACTAGTTGCTTTTGAGAAATGAAGTCTCCAGGGAGATCTAAAGAGTCGTTAAATCGTGTGACAAGGTCACCAAGTTGGCAACAGCGAGATCAAGTTAAGTACACAGCAATCTGCATTTTGGCAAGGGACAGAGAAATCTAATTTTAACTTGTACCAGAGACACATTGTAATGTCAGGTGTAAATGTAATCCAGATCATTTATATCTAGACACGTTTTGGATATGAGACATGTTAATGCCAAGTGTAAAGGGGGCAAATGAGTGCAAATATGTATTGTTGTTCTGTAACATCAAAGTGTAATACAAGATGTTTCACTGATGCATGTTTCATTTTGAAAAATACAAAATCTATTGACTGACATAAAAAACTTATAAAATATAACATCATTATAATATGAAGGAAAGTGGAAATCATAATTCTTCCAATTTAACCAATGCCAAACCATCCACCTTTTTGGGAGATTAGGCTTTTGCCTGTCATCTGCCTGTCATCTGCCTGCTATAGAATAACCCAGGCATAACTTGGGCCCCCAAGCTCCTACAGATATTCTTGTATTTTAGATATTCTTGTTACAGTCTTATGCTGTGCTCAGGAAGTCAATCTTGATAGATCCTGTTGAGTTGGAATCTATGTCAGTGGCTGTGGCTTGTATTTCCGTGGAGCCAAACTTGATTTCTAATTTGATCTCGCGAGCCAGGCCACGTGTAGTGTCAGGCATGCTAACTTTAAATGAACCAACTGGGTCAATTCCCCATTCATCCACATACTTAGGATCTTTTCTCTCTGTGCGATAAAAAGGAAACTTTACCGATGTCTGATCTGCTTCTATTGGAGTGAAGATGTGCTCTTTGGTTTCATTCCAACCCACATTTTGATCAATTTCCACCAGTTTCTTGAAAACATCATCACACCAGTCACCCTCTGTGTTTGAGAACTTTTTTTCTGCCTTATGCCTGGACTCATCAAACCTCTCACACGTACCAACCCCATAAGTAAAGGCACTTTTTCGTGATGCCACAACCTCTGGATGTCTTCCAAACATGACGGCTCCCTTCACGATTGCTTCTTGGGCATTTAAAGGGCACAGCACTTTACACTGACTGCCAAACTGCTTGTTAATGTGTTTGCGCAGAATCACACTTGAGGCATAGCCCCCCACTAACAGAACGTATTCAATTCTTAAATCTTTCTTCAAGATTTCTCTGAGATTTTTGGGGATCCCGCTAAGACTCTCATCAAAGAAAGACTTCATTTTCTCTTTTGAGATTTTGATCACCCCCTCATCCCAGGATGCACCTTGCACTCTCTGGAAGTACCTTTCTATGTTTTGCCTTTTCTGAGCTAATGTTACTAAGTTATACGGGCAGGAAATCTCCACATCCTCTTCCACACATTTAAGAAGCGAGAAGCTGTACATCATCTTCTGAAACTCGCTGGGATAACTTCTTTCATACTCATCCCAGAGGTCATCAGTGAATATTTCTTTGAGGAAACTTTTGAACTTTTTGTCAACATTTTGCCCTCCCAGGTCATTACCAGAGGCCTTGTACAGCTCCTTCAGGGCTCCTCCACCCAGCACTTCATGTACAGTTATGTCAATAGTTCCACCTATAAGACAAAAAGGCTGCGCTTAAAACTGCTGAGCAACTACAGCTTTTGAGCTAACAATACGTTCTTACAAATCTGGACACTATTACATGAGGCAATAAATAAATATTTTGCAATTCAAGTAAAATTTGAAATGGGAAAAGACAAATTTGCACAACTTGTATGCTGTTGCCTGTGGAAATACAGAAAATAGTTTGCATAATTACTAACAGCACCACATACCTCCACAATCGACAACAATGTACTGTGTTCCAGGAGCTTGCTCCAGTGTGTTTTGGCCAACGTTCTCTGCTATGAAACCATCAGATGGGAGCTTCTTACACCAGACTGAGGCTGCCTCGGGTTCCAGTGCTATTACCAACTTGTCTGCTTTGTGTTCAGTCACAATACCAGCCTAGAAATAAAATAAAAGTCACACATTCTTGTTAATATGAGGAAGAAAATGTGTATTGTATATAGTTTAAATGTAGTTACCTCAGTTGCAGCTTTTCTCATTAACTGCTTTGCAGAAGGATCCCAGATAGCAGGCACAGTCAGCACCCAGGTGAAATCAGAGGCAGTGAACTCCCGTCCAGATTTGTTGCCACTGATGGTTTTCAGTGCATGTTCCTTCAGGTAGCGCAGGGTTTCTGTGATTACCTTCAACGCACTCATCGACTTGCCATTTATGGCTTCAATCGTTACATTTTCGTTGAGTTGCTGGTGAAGATTGACAAGATATTAGTTCAAATATTCTTAGAGCTGGAACCTGATTTCTTAAGGCATCACACAAAACATTACCATTTGAGTCAGATTGAACCAGGAGTTACTGTCTGGTGATGTAAAGGAGTCCAAAATAGCCTATGACCTATCTTTAGCACTGAGTAACACTGCAGAATATGACACTAGGACACTAAGTGAGACACTGAGATTCAACCACTGTAAACAAACACGTTGTGAGGGCAGCCAAAGTGAAAGAGCTATTATCCAGCTTCAACCACCAGCTTCCACTACAACCACTTCAACCCTCAATTTGGATTCAATTCTCTTCTTCCTTTTGACTCGGCACTAAAGGTAAATTTAGTAATCTTTTTTCCCTCCTGAAACTGTGCGATGCAGCATTACAACAACATCTTGGATTAAAAATAATTTCTAGGTAGCTCTGATGTGTGGGTAATAACAAGACATCATTTTATTAATCTAATCTACATTATAGGAAAATGTATATTCTGCCTTTATTCATGAGGCATTCAAATGTAAAACTACTGTACATTTACATTTACAAACCACTCTTTACTCACTTTTCCATAGAGTGCCATCTTAAAATTTTCAAAGAGGTAGTTTTTCTTTGCTTCTTCGCTACCCATTCTAGTGTATGCCTTTTTGGCATCATAACCAAACTTGAGGAATTCTTCATCTCCATTGAAAAGAATGCAGGTAGGAGTCTTCAAGGTCTCATATCCATGCTCTTTTCCCCAGGATGGCACAGTTGGTTGGATTTGTGCCTGTCTGGGTGACACGCTGAAGGCATATCCACTGTATGCAGTACCAAAGTCTATCGCTATGATAAACGATTCACCCATGGTAGAATCAACAATACTGAAATAAAAAAATCTAAATGCAGCAGCAGCAGTGCTTCCAACAAAGTGAAGGACACTGTTTCACTTTGTGTATTTATAGCCTGTAGGCTTTTTTCTCTTTTGCTGAGGCCCAACCCCCTTGGAGTTTGTTGGAACATACATTAGTACCGCTGACAGACAGAGTTATAGCTTCAGTACACATCTGCCTTGGACAAGATAAGAGAAAAGAGAAATAGCAAAATTAATAAAAAGCAAGAGTGAGTAGAAAAGTTCTAACAACTTTCCCATTGAAAAGTCTACACTGTAGAATGCAGCAGCTGTTGAGTGGAGTGACATACTGTTTTCAGATTTAATTCAATTAATTCCTATACAAACTATTACTTACTTGTACTTAACAGTACAAGATAGAGATACATGCTGCTTGATAACATTTTTGTTATGCCCCTTTTGCAGATATAACTCAAAATCTGATGAATACTCATCAGTAAACGATTTCTGGAGGGAGCAACACCATATTCAAAGGTTTGTTTATCAGCATTTTTATTCACACGTCACAGTTTGAACTTGTGTCTTGACACACAGACTGCAGCCTTCTTCACTGAGTTGCTGATTGTGATGAAATTATGGTGCACAGGAAAATGTTCAAAGAGCGTCTGTAAAATACTTAGCTAAGGAGAAATGATGAACTTCATAGACATAGACTTATAATTCATTGCTGAATGCAATGCAACATGAGAGAGAGATTCTGTATTAGTGTACTACAGGTAAGTACGGAGCCCGGGAGTGGCCATGGGGAGAAAAATAATTTGTCGTGGCCACGATTTACTGTAACGTGCGCACGATATGCAATTCGTTCCCTCGATCTGGTTAAAATGAGTCCTCGTTTTGGTTTATTTGTGCGCACGAGATGCAATTCGTTCCCTCGATTTCCTCTTTACGTGCGCACGAATTGCCAAAACGTGCCTCGAAATTGTGATATTGTGCTCTCGATATATAAATACATGCACTCTTGACGACGAGCTTATAAAGTCAGTGCACATATTGGTGATCATGTTTAAATGTGGCCTGTCCTGGGTGTGTTGCAGCACCTGATTGTGTTTACATGGCCTGAAGGTTAAGTGGCTAAATATATTGCAATATCTGGGGGATTTGCCTATTCAGTGTAAACAGACAATGGATATTAACATACCAAATCCTTACTAGGCCTATCTGCAATACCTAAAAGGTTCCTTTTAAGTTCCATTTTTCCTAAACTGCACAGTTTAACGAAATCGAGGGAACGAATTGTATCTCGTGCGCACGAATGAACTAAAACGTGCACAAGTTACAGTAAATCATGGACTCCATATAACTTTTTTTCTCTCCCAGTGGCCGCTCCTGGGCTCCTTTGTCAATTCAAAATGCATATACCCTGATTTACACAGCCAAATCTCTAAGAGAGATGCATGTGTCACATCAAGTTGCCATCAGTGTCAACAAAATGCACTAGAGCATAAAAAAAGGTGGGTTTCTGATAATACTGTATTCCTTTTATGGAATTGACAGAGATAATCCAAAAAACATACCATGAACTACATACATTTATGGCATTAAAGTTATGAATTGCAGTGAATCTGGTTTAACCAAAATAACCATTTAAGATTCTTTTAACACAGTATGGCTGAAATGGAAGAACATTACGAGGAGAAACTTAAGGAGGCGAGGTAAATATTTTTCTGATATAGGCAATGAATTCAAGTTAGTTTCCCATAGTTTCCTTGGTAACACTATTTGTAAAGGCTTTACATAATGTATTCATAACAGGCATGTAACATGATAAGGATTACATGTTTAGACTTCTGTCACATGTTTCTTTAATGCACAATGGATTTGAGAAAAGGGCCCTCATTGCAATACATTATTGATTTTTTAAACTTGTTTATTTAACCTTTATATACCCAGGTTTGGTTGGCTGAACACAGACGCTCTTCTGCAGCAACGCCCTGCTCCACATTCACAATTACAAACAATCACATAGTTTCAAAGGCATTAACAATACACATGTTTATAGACACAAACACCAAAGTCATCAAAAATAGCAAGAAAAAAATATATAAACAGCAGTATTAAAAGCAAGAGAATAAAATAAATCTAATATAGTGGGTTTCTTTCACAGACAGTGATGGAGCCTAGTTGATGACAAAATCTTTTGTGAATGTGGAACTCCACTGGGAAATCCTGAAACTTTGCCTCTGAAGTTGCCCCAATATGTTTCATTCCTGAATAATCAATCAACCACAAGCAGTAAAACTTGGCACAGAACAAATCATAGAAACAGACATTTTATACTGACTACAATTTCCATTTCCTTTACACAGCCAAAGCTCCAAGAGAGATGCATGTGTCACACCAAGTTGCCATCAATGTCAACAAAATGCACTAGAACATAAAAAAAGGTGGGTTTCTGATAATACTGTATTCATTTTATGGAACAGAGATAATCCAAAAAACATCCCATGAACTACATACATTTATGGCATTAAAGTTATGAATTACAGTGAATCTGGTTTAACCAAAATAACCATTTAAGATTCTTTTAACACAGTATGGCTGAAATGGAAGAACATTACGAGGAGAAACTTAAGGAGGCGAGGTAAATATTTTTCTGAACATTCTTTCAATGGCAATTTTAAATATTGCACATGATATAGGCAATGAATTCAAGTTAGTTTTCCCATAGTTTCCTTGGTAACACTATTTGTAAAGGCTTTACATAATGTATTCATAACAGGCATGTAACGTGTTAAGGATTACATGTTTAGACTTCTGTCACATGTTTCTTTAATGCACAATGGATTTGAGAAAAGGGTCCTCATTGCAATACGTTATTGATTTTTTAAACTTATTTATTTAACCTTTATATACCCAGGTTTGGTTGGCTGAACACAGACGCTCTTCTGCAGCAACACCCTGCTCCACATTAACAATTACAAACAATCACATAGTTTCAAAAGCATTAACAATACACACGTTTATAGACACAAACACCAAAGTCATCAAAAGTAGCAAGAAAAAAAAAATATAGCAGTATTAAACAGCAAGAGAATAAAATAAATCTAATATAGTGGGTTTCTTTCACAGACAGTGATGGAGCCTAGTTGATGACAAAATCTTTTGTGAATGTGGAACTCCACTGGGAAATCCTGAAACTTTGCCTCTGAAGTTGCCCCAATATGTTTCATTCCTGAATAATCAATCAACCACAAGCAGTAAAACTTGGCACAGAACAAATCATAGAAACAGACATCTTATACTGACTACAATTTCCATTTCCTTTACACAGCCAAAGCTCCAAGAGAGATGCATGTGGCACACCAAGTTGCCATCAGTGTCAACAAAATGCACTAGAACATAAAAAAAGGTGGGTTTCTGATAATACTGTATTCATTTTATGGAACAGACAGAGATAATCCAAAAAACATCCCATGAACTACATACATTTATGGCATTAAAGTTATGAATTACAGTGAATCTGGTTCAACCAAAATAACCATTTAAGATTCTTTTAACACAGTATGGCTGAAATGGATGAACATTACAAGGAGAAACTTAAGGAGGCGAGGTAAATATTTTTCTGAACTTCTTTTAATGGCAATTTTAAATATCACAATGAAATAGGTTATGAATTCAAATTAGCTTGACATAGTTTCCTTGGTGACACTATTTGTAAAGGGTTTACATAATGTAACAGGCATGTAACATGTTAAGGATTACACGTTTAGATTTCTATCACATGTTTATTTAATGTACTGGATTTGAGAAAAGGTCCTACAAAGCAATGCGTTATTGATTTTTTAAAACTTATTTATTTAACCATTACAAACCTGGTTTGCTGAACACAGACACTCTTCTCCAGCAACACTCTGCTCCACATTAACAATTACAAGCACTCACATAGTTTCAAAGGCATTAACAATACACATGTTTATAGACACAAACACCGAAGTCATCAAAACCTTTTAAATATTTTCAATTTTAAATAGATGCTGTTTCCATTGACTTTAAAATAGTGACTAGTTTCTGAAGCTTGAGCTCCCTCTACAGGTTGTTCCAAGTAGAGGTGCAGAGAATTCAAGAGATAAATTCCTTATAAACCCTCAATAAATAAATAGCAATTAAAGGATAAAAGGACAGTTTGAGGCCACCATTAAGATGTGAACTATGGATTGGAAACATAAAAAATATTGTTAGTAAATTGAAAAAATATAATCCTGTTACATGAATGTGTTACATCTTGTTACAAACTTTAATTCAATTATTTATTTATGAACTTGTTGAATAAAAACATGAGACATTTCCATGCTACATTTTATCCCTACAGATCCGCCCTGAAAGAATCTGAGGAAGAATTTAAATCATTCAAAGACAGGTACCTGCAGCATGTTGAAAAAGAAATTGCAATTTGCTTTATATAGTGTTGCCTCGGGAAACTCAAGCATGTAAATAAAGTAGGAGAAATCTCATTGTGTTCATCTCTCCTTGCATAGAGTGGCAAGTGAAATGTCTCTTTCAATAAAGACAGGAGACTCTGAGAACATGAACAACCCAGTGAGTAAAACTCGACTGAAAGAGATGTACGACCAGCTCAGAATCATACAGTGGCCTAAAATCAAAGGCCAATTGAAATCAAAGGATGACAACATACACTCGGCCAAACATTTGATTCAGGTATGGTGCAGTCTGGTGACTCTAAGTTACTGATGCTGTTTGGGAAACTACATTGAACTGAGATAACTCAGTAGTTCACTTATTCAATTCCTGATCAGAGTCATAAACCTTGTAATAAACCTGGGGCCGGATTCACAAAACCCTCTTAAGAAAAAAAGTGCCATTTTTTTCTTAACTTTAGTCTTAAGGAAAAAAAAAATAGGAAAACAGTTCTTATCTATTTTCTTAACTTTCTTCTTATGTTTCTTCCTAAGAAAAGACTTAGGAATAAATGGTATTCTTGAAATGAAAGTTCTCAAATTTGTTCTTGATTTTTTTTTTTTACTTTAAGACAGCTGTCTTAAAAAAGCCTCTAATATCATATATTTAAACACATTTTAGACAAGTAGGTTATAGTTCAAAGTCTTCACAGGTTCCCCTACACCTAACATTAAGATGAACATTTATTGTAAAGCTTTATTTGGTGTAGGGCCAGGTAGGCCTCTGTCTCATGTCTGCTGAAAATAAGCTGCAAATTTTACAGTTACCAACAGCAACAAATGTTTAAATCTTTTCATATACTTCATCAGTAGTTGCCTCCTCACCTTGTCTCCTAGCCTCCTAGCCTTGTCTCCTAGCCTCAGTGGCAGTAAGCCTAAAGTTTATTAACCAGAATTAATTCAGGCCCTATTCTGAGAAGTTCTTAAGTTGGAGAATTAAAGATATTCGTAAGAAATGAGACTGTTACTAAGAAAATATTGAGGAATTGCACTTAAGAGCCTTCTTAAGAACTTCCTAAATTTTTCTCTTATGTCATTTCTTAAGAACTATCTTAAGAACACATTGGTGAATCCAGCCCTGCTCTTGTTGTTCAGTTTGTTTATCTTTTTGTTTTGTTTTGAGAAGCTTATTGGCTCCTTGTTTTGTTTCATTTTGATTTTTTTTTTATTTTTTTTTTTATCTGTTTTTTAAATTAGTAATTTATTACTAATTTTATTACTGTGTCCTCATTAATGCATTTCTTTATCACTGTGAAATAAAGCAAAACTAAACTAAACTATTCATATTCATAGTGCATGTTTGAGGATGCAAGAGAGCAAATGGAGAAAAAGAAGCAGCACATAGAGGAAATGTTTGACCTGAACAAGCACAGCAGAGGATCAAGACCTCAGAAGGTACTGTAGGGCCACTGGTGAAAACTGACACATTTAAGCTTGTGTTACTATGCTTTTGTCAGCATTCTTCCTTTCTTACAGGTTAAAGAGTACAAACTGTCAACAGTTCAAAATCTTCAAATGGCTCTGTATTACAGCAGAAAGGAAGATATTGTTAAGGTATGTCTGATGTATGTCAGTGTTTTGTACACCGAAAAAGTTCAGAAATTTGTGGACCAAATGGACAAATGGGAATGGGAAATTTAGCTTTAATTTGCTAGATTCAACATGTAAAACTTAGCAATTTCTCACCTTCTAACTCCTCCAGACTCCTTTCCTGGAACACAAAGCACATCTCGCTGCTGAATGCTACTGGTTGGGTTGTTTGATGGCTTTAAACAATCCTCCTCTTCAGCCCGACTGGGAGAAGCACGTTCCTGGGCTGGACGCTTGGGATATTTTCCCCTCTGACATCAAATGTGTTTCTGACATGGAGAATGAGCCAATGGAGCAATGAAGTAAAGAATCTGTCTGGTTTTGATGAGGAGAACCAAGCTGATCAGTGTTGATGCTCAGGTGTCATGAATCATGAATTATACTATTTAGCAAAACCTGCAAAGGTTTTGTTTTATTTTCTGTTTTGATCAAGCTTTCATTTGCACAGTGCTACATTATATTCAACTTTTTAATCACTTATCAGCTTCATTAATTTGAAATCAGGCATTCAGTATAGTTCTAATTTGAGGTATTTTAAGTCTGATTATTATTTTGTATGAAGGCATACTTAATGTCTCATCAATTATTGTTGTATTATTGTATCTTATTAAAGTTGAGTTATGGTAATGACAGTTGGTGGGTGTAATATTACTACTGCTACTACTATGGAAGACACTGGCACTATACTGCTACTTAGTACTACTACTGCCACTGCTACTTGCTACTATAACTTAAAGTTACAAAGTGCTGTAAAATAAAAGCAACCAAGCACAAGTGTCTCTCTGCACCATCAGTGTTATTGCAGAAGTACCATCAGTCACACAAACTCGGTGATAAATGCCTGATTTAATGACACAAACCTGCATTTATTATCAACTTCACACATATCTAAACCTAGAACAGTCTGTAGCTTGAATTCATGGAGCCAAACAGGACAATATGAACTTATGTGAAGCTGCTGAACAAATTAAATTAGTTTTTCACAGTTTCACTCTTTTTGGGTTAATGTGATAAATTACTCAGTGCAAGCTAATTACACTTACACTGTATGTTCCATATGTATGTGTGTGTTTATGTGTGTGTGTACATACAGTATATATACACATATGTGTATACGTGTATGCATGTACACATGATTTACTCATTTATTCATTTAATCTATCTGTTTGTTTACTTCATCTATGATCCCTAGGGTGGGTTTCAGGGTGGTGGGGGGTTTGGTGTTTGTGCTTCTCCTATATGTGTATGCATGTATCTATGACTCTGCATTATACCTGTCTGTAATTTGATAAAAATAATTAAAAGTTTATCACAAAAAAGACTTAAGACATATCTCTTTAGGAAGTCATCTATTTTTCTACTCTTTTAATTTATTCATTGAACCTGGAAATGTGACATTACAGAAATATCAACTTTGGGTTGTTTCAATTTCAGACATCTCACATCTCACACAGCGTTTGGGATATATAGCGATTTTTCTAAAAGATCAGTAACACAGACCAGCAGCTGAAAACTGGTTAGACATGCTATAGAGTGTGGTATTATTCAAAAGTGACAGATGTAATCCACAAGGGGGCATGTGAAGTCAGGCTAAAGCACGCATCCCCACAGTCTGTGGCTTCATATTAGCATTTTCTTTGGCTTGCTCTGTATCCCAACAATGTGAATCAATAAATACGACCTTGGAATAAGGAAAGTTATAACACCTTTTAGACAGCAGCAGTGATCTTTGAAATTCATCTTGCTAAGCAACATCTAGAGACACAAAGTGCTGTGCCACACCAGACAACCTCTGCTGAAATGTTGATGTATCCACAAAGCCTTCACAGACCAGTGAAGTGGCCTGTATCATTAGCGTAGAAAACAGAGTCAGACAAGATTGTGTTTGGCCCTCCTCAGTTCGAGGTGTAACATACAGGTGTCGGCCTCTGTAGATGATATGACATGATACACACAATGTGTTTTGCTGGAGGCGTTTATCAAAAGTGCGCTCCACTGCGATGAGCAAAAACTAAAATGTTCTGCTGAAGTAGAAGTACTGTGACTTTGCAGAAATGTAGAAAAAAATGTTTTGCAAGTGTGGTATGTGAATATTCAAGAGGTTTCAATTAAATCATCATCATATTTTTATGATACATATTACAATATATATATAATTATTGTTCATTAATATTGTAATTTTAGTTTTACTGATGTGCAAGAGGAATTCCCCTCCCCTAACATGTTTTCTTAGACAATCAGGTTTCTGTAAGTTTGAACAGCTTGTGCAGGATCTTCCTTCCTGCATTACTGTTGGTTAGCATGAGCAGCGACAGCCACCATGGCTGAACAGACAATAATGATAATAATAATAATAATAATAATAATAACCTAGATTTATATAGCGCCTTTCAAGAGACCCAAGGATGCTTTACACAGTGAGGCAGACAAAACAAATAAAACAAGAACAGAAAATAATAATAGCAATAATTGCCGGGGATGAGAGAGTTAACTGGAGGCCATAGGCCTTGGTGAACAGGTGGGTTTTCAGGATTTTTTTAAAAGTGTCCAAAGACGGGGCGTTGCGGATCTCTGCCAGGAGAGAGTTCCAGAGGGGGGGGGGACTGCCACACTGAAGGCTCTGTCCCCAAAAGATCGCAGGCTGGTGTGGGGGGTGGAGAGCAGACCCGTGTCTGAGGACCGCAGGTTTCCGGGACGGGGTACGGGGGCAGAGAAGGTCAGATAGGTACTGGGGGGGCGAGGGCATGGAGGGATTTGTAGGTGAGGAAGAGGATTTTGTAGGAGATGCGGGACTTGACCTACATCCAGAAACTCAAACTGCATCGACAGAAACATCAAGCTCCGCCCACACTGTTTGATTGACAGGTGATCTCTGGGAAGTGCAGTGCAGAAACACCACAGCAATGAGCGCTGAGCAACAAAGATGGAGACTAAATTAAAAAAAATAGAATCTTGCAGATTACCACTTTAGATATAATGTAAAATCCCCTAATTCTAAAAAGTATCAACTATTTAGCGTTAGGCCGACAGAGGACGGTGTCAAAAGTGGTAAATACGGCTTGTTGATCCTTCACTACAATGTGGATCTGCAGGTCTGGTCACCCAGGATGACCTGCCTGTTCATGACCTCCCCACCCAGTCAGGACTGCACACTCACTCCTTATCTCTAGATGTGAGTTGAACAGGAATCATCTGACTGAGCACATCAATACAGTTGTCAGTAAAATGGGCCAAGGCATTGCAGTTACAAGAAAATGTTCTCCTTATGTACAATCACACATGCTGGGTCAAGTGTCTAAATCATTAATTTTGAGCCACCTGGACTATTGTTCAATAGTATGGTCGTCTGCATCCAAAACTAATCTTGCAAAATTACAAGTCACACGAAATAGGGCTGCTAGACTTGTTCTGGGCTGCTCAATAAGAACTAGCACTGAAAAGTTGCATTCTAGCCTTTCTTGGCTCACCATTGAGCAAAGGATTTTTTCAACCATGGCCACATTTTTTAGCTGTATTATTAACTTAAAAAAACCCGTATTTTTATTTGACCAAATAATTTATTGCAATAACACACATAAACACAACACCAGATTTGCCAGTAATGGTCATATTGTGGTTCCCAGTCTAAGGACTAACTCATCGCAAAAAAACTGTCATTTACAGAGCCATAACATACTGGAATAGTTTACCTTTCAAAATTCGTTTAATTAAAAATAAATTATCCTTTAAAAAGGACATGCAGAGGCATCTGCTGGCCTGTAGATGAGTGGGAAAAGTAGAAGGTATACTTGTGCGTGTGTTTACAATATTGTGTGTTTCCACAAGTAGTGTAATCTTTTCTTTGTCTTTTGTCTTTTAAAATAAAAATATTTTCAATATATTGATTTATTTAGTATTCTACTTTTAATGTATGTAGGCTACAGTGTACCCAATATTGAACTGAAATGACTGAATGTAATTCCTTTTTTCAATCTTTCTTCTTTATTTTCTTTTTTTTGTTTAAATTTGACATATACATAAGTTTAGTATTTTATTAATGTAAATTGATGAAATTGGATGTTTTACATGTAATGTAGTGTAATATATTGTATGTAAGGTGTGGACCCCAGGAAGACTAGCTGATTGCCAAGGCATTCAGCTAATGGGGATCCTTAAAATAAACAAAAAAACAAACAAATCTGATCTGACTCTTATCTCTCATATATACGTATATATATTTTAGAAATCTGCCTCTGCTTCTGGTTTATTTTCTACCTTTGCTGCCTAGCTCTCATTTCATTACCCTTTTATTTATTATATCAATTGAATGTATTGACTATTTGTTACAATTGCTGTCTGGGCCCTGTGGCTTTGTAGCTCACACTCCTTTTCTACTGGTTGATTACTATACAATATTATAATATGCACTAAAAATCCAAAACAATATGCACTAAAAATACAAAATATAAGGGACTCTTTGCTCTTTTCATGAAGTACATAAATCCAGGTAAAAGACATGATCCCTTATTGATTTCCCTTATTAAGTCTATACCAATCACAAAGGAGGAGATGTAGATAAAGAGAAGCAGGAGGATTTTTAAGCTTTGAGGCAATCGAGACGTGCAAAAGGGGCTGCAGCTCAGAATCAGGTAAGATACCGCTGTTATTTTGCACCGTCAGTGTAAATCTAAATGGTAAAACAGTGCGGTGTGTGTGAAATCTGCCTGGCTGGGAGGCAGAGCAACACTAGCAGCCTGTGTTGACACATTAAACAGCCTTGATCACACACATTAGAATAAAGTGCTTTTAGATGCAACAGAGTGTGTCCTGTCTGGTTCAGCGGTGTTTCTGAGTAATTGCTGGTCATTTACTTTCACAAAGGGGCAGATACACTGCATCAGAGCCACAGATAGCAGAAAGAGTCAAGGCAAGGCAAGGCAAAGGCGAGGCAAACTTTATTTATATAGCACATTTCATACACAAGGCAAATACGATGTGCTTCACATAAAACCGAAAAAATACATAAAATGACATTAAAAACGAAAAGAAAGAAAGATATTGAGCAGTCACTCTCACACTGGTGACACCTCTGGTCCAGTGGTTCTCAACGTGGGGTCCGGGGACCACCAGGGGTCCTTGAGGGGGTTCCAGGGGGTCCCCAGCAAATTGATGAATTGTTAAACTTCAGCATTATTTCATTTATAAGAAGTTAACACAGTTAGAGAATGTAGAAGAATGACTGTTTTGATCATAGTTTCACTGTTATCTCTCTACCTACAATACAGATAGTCATGGAATTCTGGACAAACTCATATCTGACAATAAAATGATCTGTGGAATAAAATGATGTGGACTAAATTAGGGGTCCTTGATACGTAAAAGGTTGTGAATCACTGCTCTGGTCAGCCAGTATAACTTCTCTGAGAGTGACTCCCTCAATTTTTCCTCTCAAAAGGAAATCAATTTAGAGATGAGATCATGAAGGATTCTTTGAAGGAGGAAGGAGGACTTTTAAAAGAGCCGACAGTGGGAGCAAGGGTGGAAGTAACTAATTACATTTACTCATGTTACTGTATTTGAGTAGCTTTATTGTGTACTTGTACTTTTTTGAGTAGTATTTGTTTCACGGTTGCTCTCCCCTGCTTGTAACATTGGTGTTGTAGGAATTCAAGCGTATTCTATTGTTGCAGTCATTGCAGTCATCAGCTAAATGGGTAAAATGTCATGTGAAGTGAAACACAGCAAGCTGATGCTGTTTTACACAGTATTGATTATCAGCAGAGAGGATCTACCAATGATTTACCTCTCTCACAATGAGAGAGTCAATAGAGCTATCATAAAATAGAAGCTAACAGAAGATAATGTGGATTAATGTAATGGGCGTGCTCTGTGAAATAATGTGCAGAATCAATCATATTTCTGCCATTTCCCCTTGTCTGGGTCTTATCTGTAGCCTTCCATTTTGTCTGCATTCATCAATGTGTCAGGCACTACTTACACACACACACACACACACACACACACACACTGCATACACACCCTCAGAGACAAACAGACTTATCCCTCCTACCGATTGAACATCATAACCCAGGCATAGATTCTATTCCTTCTTCACTGCTGTACTGTTTGATGATGTGTAGACTATATGTTACTATACTAATCCTTTAATGAATTTTAAAAGGATACTATAGACTGATATATATTTTTGCCAATATAGGCTGTCGGGCTGATATTGTCCTTTTATTAAATATAAAATATCGGCCACTCAGTGTCGTCCACTTCTGATATAACGGAGGTTCCTCCCTGAACACAGCTTCAGAAAAACAACCTGTAAAATCTGTCTATAGGTTATGTTTTTTGTAAATTAATTCTTGAAGACCTATTGCACCCCATGAGTTTCCCCTGCCATTGAGCAGGTGCGGTGGAGAGTTTTAGTGTCCCATGCTGCTGCAGAGGCTTTTCCACCCTGACAAGAAGAAAACTCTGGGGGGGAAACACTGGATACTTGTAAATTTCTGGCATGAAAATGGTCAAATTTATAGCTTTCAGTGAGTTCAGTCTAAAAATATCAGTCTGGGCTAAAACAGTCGAACCCTGATACAAATGCTACAGCAAAATTATAAGCCCATATGGGAATATTATAGAACTATTATAGGAACATGATAGTGACACCATGGGAGATACCATTAAGTCCCTATAAGAATATTATAGGAATATTATAATGATAGCATAGGAAATACACCTTAAAGTTATTATTACATACTATATGCAAACTTTAAGTCCCTAGGAATATTATAGGAATATTATAATGACGCCGTAGGAGATAAAAATGACCATAAAGTACAGTAAAGTCACGATTAGCTCACTTTTGGACACACTAAAATAAGTCCCTATAGGAATATTACAGCATTACTGTAGTGATTTTTCGATAGGGGCTGGCCATAGGTGCATCATGACTCAAGTTGACCAATCGTGTTTCCATAACATCACCAGTGTGGCTCTGAACTGGAGGGGATGAGCCCTGGTTGCCCTTCAGGACGCATCACGCGACCCGGACTGACCTGGAAACTCAGCGATGTTGCCTCTCTCCAGCAACTTGAACTTGGTCTGTCAGACCTGTTGTGTCTGTTGCGCTTTGGATGCGGCGGTTTCATCGTGCAACATGGGAGCGACAGTGCGGCAATACAACTCCTTTCACCCGGGAGAGTCCATCTGTGATTGAAGGAAACTGCGAAGGTGGATTGGTGGAATATTTGCTTGGGAATGTTTGTGGAGAAGACGCACCACAGATCCAGACTTTTTCACCTTTCCTCTGACGGAAACTGATTCATTTCTATTCATTGTATTCCTTCGCTTACTTTCTTAAAATATATTTCTATTACTTTTTGGTGGAGTTATCAATGTTATATCTCAATGTGGATACCTGGTGAATTAGCGCTTATTGCATTTCTTCTGGAGTGCTTTTCCCATGTGAGTTCTGCCTCTCGCCTATCATGACGTTTTGCAAAAGTAGTTACACGTTGTTTTTAATTTTTTTTTATTATTATCATTAATTTGTCAGACGAAGATGGTTGGTATAGATCGTACACATATTAATTTGACATGGGAAAACAGCCTACTTTAATTTCATTCAGCCCTCACGAAAAAGAACTATAGTAATCCTATGGAAGGATAGGATACTTTAGAGCAATAGTAAAAGTAGGCTACATACAAGAATATTCAATGAATATTATAGTGATACTATTGAAGATAAAAAATAAATAAAGTATACGATAAACTCACTGTTGAGTACCACAGACACACTAAAAGTCCTTGGAATCCATTGGAATATTATAGGAATATTATAGAGATATCATAGGAGATAGAAATGCCATAAAGCAGCCTATAATAGAGTCATTATAAACTCACCACTACACACTGCACCCTAGAATATATAGGAATATTAGTGATTTTTCATTTGGAAACACATATATATTTTTTCCTTTCCTTTCTTTTGTGTCTTTTTCTGACACACTGGCATACATTTGCATGCCAGTGTATTTTTAAATTTACCTTCTTCCACTTTTTCTTTTCGCGTTTGCAGGTGAGAGCTATTCCTCCTGAGTGTGACCCGAACTACATTTTACTCCAAGATGAAGTGAACTGTATGGAGCTGCTGAAGATCAACAGGAGCTCCTCCAGCTCAGGAAAACAAGGCAAGTCATGCAACAAGGCAATACTGCTGTCATGATAAGGAAATGGGTGACAGGTTCAAAGAAGGGCAATGAAACAGCTTTAACAGACACACACTAGACTAAAGCTATAGTTTTAATCCTCTGGTGCTGGGTTCCTTTAACATGTAATGTGTTAGTAGCAGTTGAGTAAAGAGGATAAACTCCAAACTCTGACCTCCAATTGGTGATCATCATAAGAGGAAAACAACTATCAAAATAAACAAAATCAATTTTAATATTCATTCATTGCATTTTCCCTTTAAAGACTGTATTCTCATCAGTTTGATACCACTGCCTATGATGTATATTATGAATCTAGGCCCTAAAGATTTACTACATTGGTATAAAGGGTAAAAAAAAAGAAAAAAAAGTAAACTCTAGAGCTGCAACGATTAATCGATTAATCGATTAGTTGTCAACCATTAAATTAATCGCCAACTATTTTGATAATCGATTAATCGGTTTGAGTCATTTTTTAAGAAAAATAAGTCAAAATTCTCTGATTCCAGCTTCTTAAATGTGAATATTTTCTGGTTTCTTTACTCCTCTATGACAGTAAACTGAATATCTTCGGGTTGTGGACAAAACAAGACATTTGAGGACGTCATCTTGGGCTTTGGGAAACACTGATCCACATTTGTCACCATTTTCTGACATTTTATAGACCAAACAACTAATCGATTAATCGAGAAAATAATCGACAGATTAATCGACAATGAAAATAATCGTTAGTTGCAGCCCTAGTAAACTCTATTCCTGCAAATAAAAAGGTGGTTAAACTGGATTTAAGTGAGTTTACCCTCCACTGCCCCCCTGTGGTAAGGCCGTGGCGAATAACAAGGAGAGTAAACTCTGATCTCCATGGTGATCATAAGGCAAACAACCACCAATATGAACAAAAATCTATTTTATTCTCAGAAAAGCAGTAATTGATGTTTCCCCCCCTTAAAGACCCCTTTGATGTAGAATAAATTTATGTTAATGTCAGACTTAACAGGTGGGTCAAGTGAGTTTAGGTGGGTTTACTCTCGGGTTAGTCATTTGGTCAGTGGTGGAAAGAGTACTAGATAGAAGTATTGTTACTTTGCTGATATTTTACTGAAGTAGAAGTAGAAGCACTGGTGTAAAAATCTACTGAAGTTGCTCATTTAAAATGGACTCCTTTAGTAAAAGTGAGTTGTTTTTTTTTAGAAAAGAGAACGTTAGCTGTGATCTTTTCCATGTGGTTCTAAAAGGACGAGAGGACAGAGTTCAAACTAGATTGTTTTAATTGGAAAATTTAGAAATTACAAAATAAAGTGCACAAACAAAGTCTTCTGTTTCTTTGCTGAATGGTCAGTCAGCAAAGAAGAGAAGAGTTTGTTGTGCACTTTATTTCACAGAGAACGGTTCCACAATTTCTCAATTCACATTGGTCCAGATTTTGTGGTCCAGGAGAGCCACAAAATCTATCCTCTGTAATGGATGTGATTTAAAATGTAGCAAAGTACAATACTTCAGCAAAAATGTACTTAAGTAAAAGTAAAATTACTGACCTTAAAAAATACTCAAAAAAGTACACAATAAAGCTACTCAATTACAGTAACATATAGTAAATATAATTCGTTACTTCCACCCTAGACACTTTGCTTTACAGTACAATGTTTTAGTTTTTACCTCACAATCAATCAAATCCAAGGCTCTCTTCACCATGAGGATTAACAGAATACACCATTGCACTGCTGGTGAGCTGCTGTGTCATTTTCATCAGACAGGATGACATGAGAGGAAACACCATGTGCCTTCTCCCATTATGGGAGCAGGTAATAGCATGATCTGTAGGCTAATTCCATTTGCAGCACAGAAAAACTTAGCGTTACCGTGGTTTCCCCTCCCAGGTTGGTGCTAAAGATGAGATGAATCGAAGAAGAATTGCATTAACTGTCTCGCCAATTGGTTGATTGATGTCTTGCGCAATGACATCACGCATTTTTAGAGTTCCACTGGGCCAAAGGGCCTCGGTTTATCTCAAGCACCAAAGTAATGAATAACAGACATTTCCTTCATGTATGATGTTCTCAACGGCAACACAAGCCAGACTGTCCTCCTTTCTGTGATACACTGCTCTGTTGTCCAGGTTCTAGACAGCAGAGCAGTTGATTTTCATTGATTAAATTGATTAAATACACCCAAAAGGCACAATAAAAATTAAGGCTGAACAATCGAAATTTTATCAAAATCGCAATATGGCCTACTGGAATTTTCAAATCGCAGGAGGCGCAATATTTGTTAAAGGTGAAATGTGTCAAAATAGCATTTTAAATGAAATATTGTGGTGCTGCAGAGATGTCCTGGCCTACACATCATATTC
This sequence comes from Centroberyx affinis, assembly GCF_046629955.1. Taxonomy (NCBI): domain Eukaryota; kingdom Metazoa; phylum Chordata; class Actinopteri; order Beryciformes; family Berycidae; genus Centroberyx; species Centroberyx affinis. The sequence goes on from NW_027280961.1 coordinate 74,580, forward strand.
TACAGACTTAAGAAAACATCTTTGTTTGGTACAGATCCCTGCAAAAATCACACCATAATCATTTTAATACGTTTTTCAATGAAAATGAGAATAATTATGTAAAAATGATCATTCCCTCTATTGCAAATCATATCACAATTGCAATATCAGTCAAAATAGTCGCAATTAGATATTTTTTCAAAATCGTTCAGCCCTAATAAAAATATTTAAACGCTAACTTTAAGTTTGATTTACCAAGAAATAAATCGCTGTTGTAATGTCAGAACCTCGCAATTTTGATGATTTTCATGTTTTCGCTTTAATTGAAGGATTACATGGTTTTCCAATTCTACCATATTTGGGCTGATAAAACCCTTTCATAAACTCAAAAATGCATGGTGGTAAAATATGAAGTGGCTTTTCTGAAAAGTTGACATTTTGGAGATACGACAGTGACAATATGCAAACTAAAACATTTTAGCTCCAAGGATTTCTGGCCTTGAAGAAATATTGCCATGCACATTTATTAAATATGTTTTGATTCAGCTCACCTCCCAGTGTTTTACATATGTGGAAACTTTTGATAAATAAGGCAAGCAGATTAGAAAAATACTGTGGAAGTCTTTTCAGGTAGCTTTCATTATGAGATATACAGTACTGTATTGCATAAGTGACAGGCAACAATCAATAGCATAACACATCTCATTGCGATTACATTTCATTGGTAATATGAATGAATATTCATGTGTTGATGCAAGTGTGTGTGTGTGCATGTGTGTGGTTAGATGATAGCGATAAAAAGAGAGAACTAAAGAGAAAAAAACATGAAAAAGTGAGTGAGAAAGACAAAGAGATGTTTCCTGACACAGTAAGAAATGTTACTATACATTTTTTTTTTTACATTTTTACTATCCAGAATTACAAATGTCGGGGTCTTCATATCTGCCAATTTGATATTCTAATCTAGAGTTAAGAAAGAGCAGATTAAAACAAAGTGGTACCAGCTAAACCTGGTACCACTAAAATACACTCAGTTGCCACTTTATTTGGTACCTCCCCTCCGGACAGTGATTTGCATACTGTAGCTGTGACTCAGTATATAAAGCATGCAGACAGGGTCAAGAGGTTCAGTTCTGTTCAGCTAATTGTTAGAATGGGCAAGATGCTGATTTAAGTGACTTTAAACGTGATATGATGGTTGGCACCAGACGGGCTAGTTCCAAGATCTTAGAAAACGCACTACTGTGTCTAGAGTTTACCAAGAATGGTGCGATGAACAAAACACATCCTTGAGAAAGGTCAGAGGAGAATGGCAAGACTCACTCAAGCTGACGGGCCACAAGTATGTACATAACATCTCAATACACCAGTGGTGTACTTTCAGAACACAACTCCTCAAATCGTGGCCTGCAGAAGACCATGTTGGGTTTCACTCCTGTCAGCTAAAAACAAGAAATGAAGCTGCAATGAAAACTGAACAGTGGAAAAATGTTGGCTGGTGCAACAAATCCCAGTTTCTGTTATGACATGCTGATAACAGGGTCAGAATTTCACATAAACAGCATAAATCCATGGCTGGTGCCAATGGTGCAGGCTGGGGTTAGCGGTGTAATGGTGAATGTCCACTAGGGTGGGAATCCGAGAGCAAGCGTAGACATGTCGCGGAGGATTGTGGGAAGGTGATAATAGAAGATTTGTACGTGTAGCGGCAAAGTGGAGGTGTTGAAAGTAGAGCTCAAGTCAACTTTATGCAAATTTCAGGCGTCTGGAGCAAGCATTGACAAATGGAGTGCCAGGTGTGTGTGTGATTTACGTCTGCTCATAAAACATCCCCGTCCAACTTCTGCCTGTTTCACCGCAGAAAAAAAAATCATTATGGAGGAGAAACTGATGCTCGCCGCCTCTAGTTTTCACAGAATCTCTTTTTGAGCACAGGACAAATTAAAACGTGCAGCAACATGGAAGAAAGTCTCTGAAATTGTGGGAGTGGATGGTGGGTGAACACTGGAGAGAACGTAGTTAACGTTGCCACAATTCTTGTGATGCTGGCCAATGTCACATCAATCTAGCTAACCACAGATTTGTTTACACCTATTCCACACCCATGAAGCGCCCAAAATTTGTGACCGTAGCATTTTCAAGCGTCGGGAGTTGTCAGTGGACATTCACCGTAGAGGTCTTCACGGGTCTACCCGTACGGGTACCCGTACGGGATCCGTACGGGTTCGGGTCCACGTTTTATTATGGTCAATCGGGTCCGGGTCCGGGTCGGGTCTCGTTCTATTACCGCGGGTCCCGGGTCTGTTTATCATTATGTGTAATACCCGAGTGGATCCGGGAAGACCCGTGACATACGTGATATTATGACCAATTTATCACCGCAGGAACGCAAAACTGACCAATAGAAACAATGTACTGCAACTATTCTTTTAATCATCCATTTAACATGCAATTTAATTTCCTTGTCACTTAGCCTATTGTAGGCTACGTAGCTGCTAGATTCCATTATGGAGTCTCACTGTCATCTACTGGCTACCATACGTTGTATCCGACATGATAAACGTTTTTAGCAGTAGAACGACATTTTTAGTAGCAATTTTAATTACCGGGTTTGTCAGGTCCATAAAATTTCTCTCCTCTCGGACATGCACTGGGTTGGGTCTGTAATATCTCGGGCAAAAACGGGTCGGTATATATATATAATAAATATATAATAATATATAAATATATATATATTAAAAATTATCGGGTCCAATCGGATCTCGGAACGAATTTCCCGGGTCCATTAGAGTTCGGATTTAGGACCCGTGAAGACCTCTAATTCACCGTAATGGATGTGAATGTTTTCTTGGCACTTATTAGGTACCAACTGAGCATCGTTTTGAACGCTGCAGCATACCTACACATTGTTACTGACCAGGTGCATCCCTTCATGGCCTCCATCTACCCTTATTTAAATGGATACTTCTAGCAGGATAATGGCCATCATCTCAAGATGGTTCCAAGAACATGATAGTGACTCCAGTGGCCTGCAGAATCCCCAAATCTAAACCTGATAGAGCAGCGCTGGGATGAAGTGGATCGAGATGTTCGCAGCATGAAAACCTGCAGAAATTCTATTGAATGCTATTGAGCCAGCATGGACCATTACTATTACAACACCTTGACACAAGGAGTAATACACTGTAAAAACAGATGGACGTAGTGAGAGTGTCGTGACCCATGAAGGGCTGTTTTGAAGCCTGGAGATTGGGTTTACGGTTGCCGCCATGTTGACATTTTTTGGAGCCAGAGCAGCCAAAGCGAGGCTAAGGGTGGAGTTCAGATTGTTGTGCTGCAGCACCGCCTGCTATTGGGCCATAATCAGCGACCTGTCGATCACTGGACAGGAGACCTGTCAATCACTAGGAAAAAAACCCTGTGTTATATCTGTTATATCCCGTTAATGAAACAGTTATTTTGACAATTGCCATAAGGACACACACTAAAAGAAGTGAAATTAGCTACTGAGACCGTAACATCTTGACGAAAAAACTTATTGACTTTGTATTTTGAGTGAGAAGTTGGGTTGTGGTCCCATTGACTTGCATGCAGTTGGGCGGTGTGAAGTCTTTTTGGAGCCGGCCTCTAGTGGACATTAGAGGAACTGCCGCTGCTGCCACTTCAGTATTGGCTTCAGAATTCACACGTGGTTTTGACCGCTTGGAGAAAACTCAACCACTGGTTTACGCAGATTGAAGAAGGATGGTTTTACTGTAATGTTACTTTTGGGGTTTGAAACACCTGAGCTTCCTGTATCAGTGGATTATGCTCACATCATCAGAAGGTTTTGGCTGAAAAGCAGTTATCAGCCTTTAATTTATTTACATAATGGGATTTGGGGGATAATAACTAGAATTTAAGTAAAACTGAGGGAAGGTGCTTTACCTCCTAGCCACCCACCCGGTCAAATATGAACAAGCTGATGAGAGATATGGACAATTCTGCTAAAACAGAGCTTATAGTGCACATTTGGCCACATTGCTCTGCTTTTTTTGTTTTGTTTATTCTATTTTTATTTTCAGTCGATTTTTCACTCTGACTTAGGGTATGCAAGTCTATCCAAAACAATTTGGCAAGAGGTAAGAGAAGACTTTGGAGAGACGTGTAGTGGGTCTGAGGCCAGAGGTTTCAGGTTGTTGTAGATTGGTAAGAAGGAGTTATTCAGCCATAAATGGACACATCACAGCATCATTTATAAAAAACTTTTTTAAGTTGATGGAGGGGAGACCCAAAAGCATCACACAGAGGAATCTGAATCTTGTCTCTTATTTTGGCTGACTTGTGTTGGTCCAGCTGGAATGAACTCATTTAGACAGCCTATTAATAATGTCTCTGTCTTAGTCTAGTGTCTTTACTCAGATTTCAATCTGCAGTAGTAAAAAATTGGAGGGCTAGGAATAGAATACAATTTAATGTAATTTCATTACAATGGCAGTGAATCAGAGATCTGTAATTTTCCAAGACAGGAGGATGATATAAGGGGGAATGAAGTGCAAAGACACCCGAGTTTCACCAGAACTGTTCAATGAATCTCTCTTTTTAGCTACAGAATTTAGGGAGTGTGTGAGGAAACAGTTTGAAACATCACTTGCTTATTAAATATGAACAAATCGCGCCTTGTCCAAAAGATAGAGCTTAAAATCAGATGTGCTGATGTTATACTGAACTTATACTGAAACTGAATGTTTGAATCCAGTATTCCTCAGGCTAAATTTGTCCCATCTCAAGGTGTAATTAATCTTGTTTTGTCTCTTCTTGTGGCTGTTACTGCTTGTCAAACAGAGTGTTGGGGCTTCTGGGACCATCTGAACTGCTGGCCCCATGCTGTGGCTGGAGAGGTCGTGTCTCAGCCGTTGTCCCAGGTTCCTACACACTGCAGGTTAGTTGCGGGGGGGGAGGACTTGTGTTTTTGAAGCCAAGTATCAAGGGAGTGGGAGAATATTGCAGTAGTGGCCAGACCAAACACACATCAAAGGACAAGTACACCAAGTTTTTAGAAGATTGGCCCGTTGGTTAACTTAACTGTCAAATGGTGAGAACACAGAACCCAAAATTACTTATGGGTCCCCAAATAGCCTATCATTCGGTCCAGGCTAACACTGTAGCATATACTATGTTGAGTGATAGTGGTCTACTAGCATTATCTCAAAAATAATATGCACCTAAATCTGGCAGTTTTGTGTAGGAGATTGCTAAAATTGACATAAATTAACATACGGTTTTGAAATCCCAGTTTTTAACTATCTATTTCCATTGGAAGTGTTTGCAGTGGCCGATGGGAGATTGTGTACAGCTAAAAATCACTGTGCAGTGGATGAATATGTAGTTGATCACCTGAAATAGCTCCAAAAATAAACGTGGCTACATCAGCTATGTTGAGTTAATATTTCATTAAAATTGATCTACAGGCCTTATACTAACAACTTTTTATTACTAACAGGTCAGTCAATCCTAGTCACCTACTATCACTCAACATAGTGTACGCTAAATTGTTAGCATGGAGCACTGGGAATTGATCTACCAAGAACACGTGGATGATTTGGATGCCTTTGTTCTCTCCAACTGATCAACGGACCAATCTCCCAAAAACTTGGTGTATTCCTGTAATGCAAATATGATGCTGGTACTAAATTAGTGAGTTAATCCCTGCCATTGCAATTTTTTAAATTTGGCTATAATAAAATAACCAGTAATGCAGATTTGATCCTGATGAAATTCACCTTTGATCCTGATCAAATCTATAGGTTATGTATATACTATATCCTGATGAGATGTGACTTCTAGGTGAGTAATAGTCTGGTCACTGAGGAATCTGTCCTGCCTCCCTCTGTAGGCAGAGTGTTCAGGAACTGTACAGAGGGCGGCTGGACTGAGCCCTACCCTCCACACGAGATAGCATGCGAGTATGGCTTCAATGAAAGTGTCCCTCTAGAGGTAAGCTTCTTCTTCTTCTTCTTCTACTATCTGGGCTAATGATGCTTTGGGCAGATTGCAGTTTTAATTAAACAAACATTTCTGAAAGTCAGAGCTGCTCTGGAGGCAGAAATAATCTCATTGGTTGAGTTAAACATCAGTGGGCGGAGCCAAAGAACCACAGTTTTTCAGAGCGCAAGTTAGCTAACTGGCAAACTTGAATGGCAAAGAACTCTAGTCAAAATACAAACAGAAAATGTTAATGACAATGACTTTTTCATTCATTCATAACCATGGCATTCATGATGTTGGAAGTTCAGCAGCTAGCTAACTAGGTTACCTAGACAGCTATAGGCTAGTATGGCTAGTTTGAACTTGGAAGGTCAGCTAGGCTAACTAGCTAACCTAGATAACTGAGAAGATTTCATTTTTACAGTTAGTAGCAAGAGAGCTAGGCTTCATTATTAGCTTCCTCTATTACCTCTTGCCTTTTTCACTGGGTTTTGGTTTAATGTAACTTAGCTAGGAAAACTTCTTCTTTGGCTCCGCCCACTGAGGTTTAACTCAACCAATGAGATTGTTTCTGACTCCAAAAAATGTTTGTATAGTTAACACTCCAACCTGCATAGTGAAATAGGTATATATGTAGTGCTTTATAGTGCAAATTATATTTCCACTGTTATGATTGCTAAAATTCAATTTTAAGACATGGCATAATAATAGAAAAGTTCAATAGATTTCAAACAATTTTCACCTATAGTTTACCCTGTCTGTATGGTAAATTTGGGCTGCTACATCAGCTCAAGTGTTTAAGCTGGAGACAGTGAGTTATTTGAGTGTAAGCCTGCTGAGATCTGTGGACATTTAGACAAGAGTAATGATTTTTTGATGAGAAACAGTGTGATATCCTGTGAGCAGTGAATCACTCAATCAGTCTGCGACTCCTTGCTGTGTTGTGACGTATTATCCTTTGACAGCCTTATCATTCCTCTGTTGCTTACGTTTTTTTTTTTTTGCAAATGGCAATTACTCTTCACACTGATTTTTTTTAAATTTCTAATTCATTTCTGGATAGTAGATTTCAGGGTCAAATCGTTAATAATAATTACTTTATTCAGTTCGTTTTAACCCACTTGGAATACCAGATGGTGGCATTTATCACATCAGGACAATTCAGATAGTGTCAGCTAAG